>NW_028188164.1:35000-49000 GCF_964204655.1 Triturus cristatus | reverse complement strand
CCCCACCTACACTCACCTACTACTCACTCTCTACTACTCACTCTACTACTCTCCACTACTCACTCTCTACTACACTCACTCTACTACTCTCTACTACTCACTCTATTACCCTCTACTTATCTTTACCATCACTCTCTACTACTCGACTACTCACTCTCTACTAATCTCTCTACTACTCACTCTCTACTACTCACTCTACTACTCTCTACTACTCACTATCTACTACTCACTCTCTACTACTCTCTTACACACTCTCTACTACTCACTCTCTACTACTCACTCTCTACTAACTCACTACCTCTCTCTACTACTCTCTACTAATCTCTACTACTCACTCTCTACTACTCACTCTCTACTACTCTCTCTACACTCACTACTCTCTACTACTCACTCTGCTACTCACTCTCTACTAATCTACTACTCTCTACTACTCTCTCTCTACTACTTACTCTACTACTCTCTACTACTCACTCTCTACTACTCTCTACAACTCACTCTCTACTACTCACTCTCATACTCTCTACTACTCACTCTACTACTCTCGTCTACTCAATCTCTAGTACTCACTCTCTACTACTCACTCTCTTATACACGCTCTCTAACACTTGCTCTCTACTACTCACTCTCTACTACTCATTCTATACTTATACTCTACTACTCTTTACTACTCACTCTACTACTCACTCTCTACTACTCACTGTCTACTACTCCACTACTCTCTACTACTCACTCTCTACTACTCACTCTCTACTACTCTACTACTCTCTACTACTCTCTCTCTACTACTCTCTCTCTACTACTCACTCTCTACTACTCTCTACTACTCACTCTCTACTACACACTCTCTACTACTCACTCTCTACTACTCACTCTACTACTCTCTCTCTACTACTCTCTACTACTCACTCTACTACTCACTCTCTACTACTCTCTACTACACACTCTCTACTACTCACTCTCTACTACTCACTCTCTACTACTCACTCTACTACTCTCTCTCTCTACTACTCTCTACTACTCTCTACTACTCACTCTCTACTACTCACTCTCTACTACTCTCTCTCTTCTACTCTCTACTACTCACTCTGCTACTCACTCTCTACTACTCTACTACTCTCTACTACTCTCTCTACTACTCACTCTACTACTCTCTACTACTCACTCTCTACTACTCACTCTATACTCACTCTCTACTACTCTCTACTACTCACTCTACTACTCACTCTCTACTACTCTCTACTACTCACTCTCACTACTCCACTACTATCTACTACTCACTCTCTACTACTCTACTACTCTCTACTACTCTCTCTCTACTACTCACTCTCTACTACTCACTCTCTACTACTCTCTACTACTCACTCTCTACTACACACCTACTACTCTCTCTCTCTCTCTACTACTCACTATTACTCTCTACTACTCACTCTCTACTACTCTCTCTCTACTACTCACTCTACTACTCTCTAATACTCACTCTGTACTACTCTCTACTACTCACTCACTACTACTCACTCTACTAATCTCTACTACTCACTCTACTACCCTCTACTTATCTTTACCACTCACTCTCTATTACTCGACTACTCACTCTCTACTAATCTCTCTACTACTCACTCTCTACTACTCACTCTACTACTCTCTACTACTCACTCTCTACTACTCTAATACTCTCTACTACTCTCTATCTACTTCTCTCTACTACTCACTCTCTACTACTCTCTACTACTCACTCTCTACTACACACTCTCTACTACTCACTCTCTACTACTCACTCTACTACTCTCTCTCTACTACTCTCTACTACTCACTCTACTACTCACTCTACTACTCTCTACTACTCACTCTCTACTTCTCCTTCTATACTTACACTCTACTACTCTTTACTACTCACTCTACTACTCACTCTCTACTACTCTCTACTACTCACTGTCTACTACTCCACTACTCTCTACTACTCACTCTCTACTACTCACTCTCTACTACTCTACTACTCTCTACTACTCTCTCTCTACTACTCTCTCTCTACTACTCACTCTCTACTACTCTCTACTACTCACTCTCTACTACTCTCTACTACTCACTCTCTACTACACACTCTCTACTACTCACTCTCTACTACTCACTCTACTACTCTCTCTCTACTACTCTCTACTACTCACTCTACTACTCACTCTCTACTACTCTCTACTACACACTCTCTACTACTCACTCTCTACTACTCACTCTCTACTACTCACTCTACTACTCTCTCTCTCTACTACTCTCTACTACTCTCTACTACTCACTCTCTACTACTCACTCTCTACTACTCACTCTACTACTCTCTCTCTACTACTCTCTACTACTCACTCTGCTACTCACTCTCTACTACTCTACTACTCTCTACTACTCTCTCTACTACTCACTCTACTACTCTCTACTACTCACTCTCTACTACTCACTCTATACTCACTCTCTACTACTCTCTACTACTCACTCTACTACTCACTCTCTACTACTCTCTACTATTCACTCTCTACTACTCCACTACTCTCTACTACTCACTCTCTACTACTCTACTACTCTCTACTACTCTCTCTCTACTACTCACTCTCTACTACTCACTCTCTACTACTCTCTACTACTCACTCTCTACTACACACTCTACTACTCTCTCTCTCTCTACTACTCACTATTACTTTCTACTACTCACTCTCTACTACTCTCTCTACTACTCAATCTACTACTCTCTAATACTCACTCTGTACTACTCTCTACTACTCACTCTCTACTACTCACTCTACTACTCTCTACTACTCACTCTACTACCCTCTACTTATCTTTACCACTCACTCTCTATTACTCGACTACTCACTCTCTACTAATCTCTCTACTACACACTCTCTACTACTCACTCTACTACTCTCTACTACTCACTCTCTACTAATCACTTTACTACTCTCTACTACTCACTCTACTACTCTCTTCTACTCACTCTCTAGTACTCACTCTCTACTACTCACTCTCTACTACACACTCTCTAATACTTGCTCTCTACTACTCACTCTATACTCACTCTCTACTACTCTCTACTACTAACTCTACTACTCACTCTCTACTACTCTCTACTACACACTCTCTACTACTCAGTCTCTACTACTCACTCTCTACTACTCACTCTACTACTCTCTATCTCTACTACTCTCTACTACTCACTCTCTACTACTCACTCTCTACTACTCACTCTCTACTACTCTCTCTCTACTACTCTCTACTACTCACTCTGCTACTCACTCTCTACTACTCTACTACTCTCTACTACTCTCTCTACTACTCACTCTACTACTCTCTACTACTCACTCACTACTACTCACTCTCTACTACTTTCAACTACTCACTCTACTACTCACTCTCTACTACTCTCTACTACTTACTCTCTACTACTCACTCTCCTACTCTCTTCTACTCACTCTCTAGTACTCACTCTCTACTACTCACTCTCTTATACACGCTCTCTACTACTTGCTCTTTACTACTCACTCTCTACTACTCATTCTATACTTACTCTCTACTACTCTTTACTACTCACTCTACTACTCACTCTCTACTACTCTCTACTACTCACTGTCTACTACTCCACTACTCTCTACTACTCACTCTCTACTACTCACTCTCTACTACTCTACTACTCTCTACTACTCTCTCTCTACTACTCACTCTCTACTACTCTCTACTACCCACTCTCTACTACACACTCTCTACTACTCACTCTCTACTACTCACTCTACTACTCTCTCTCTACTACTCACTCTACTACTAACTCTACTACTCTCTACTACTCACTCTCTACTACTCACTCTCTACTACTCTCTCTACTACTCTCTACTACTCACTCTACTACTCTCTACTACTCACTCTCTACTACTCGGCTACTCACTCTCTACTAATCTCTCTACTACTCACTCTCTACTACTCACTCTACTACTCTCTACTACTCACTCTCTACTACTCTACTACTCTCTACTACTCACTCTACTACTCTCTTCTACTCACTCTCTAGTACTCACTCTACTACTCTCTACTACTCACTCTACTACCCTCTACTCATGTTTACCAATCACTCTCTACTTCTCGACTACTCACTCTCTACTAATCTCTCTACTACTCACTCTCTACTACTCACTCTACTACTCTCTACTACTCACTATCTACAACTCACTCTCTACTACTCTCTACTACACACTCTCTACTAATCACTCTCTACTACTCACTCTCTACTACTCACTCTACTACTCTCTCTCTACTACTCTCTACTACTCTCTACTACTCACTCTCTACTACTCACTCTCTACTACTCACTCTCTACTCCTCTCTCTCTACTACTCTCTACTACTCACCTCTGCTTCTCACTCTCTACTACTCTACTACTCTCTACTACTCTCTTTCTACTACTCACTCTACTACTCTCTACTACTCACTCTCTACTACTCTCTACTACTCACTCTCTACTACTTTCTACTACTCACTCTACTACTCACTCTCTACTACTCTCTACTACTCACTCTCTACTACTCACTCTCCTACTCTCTACTACTCACTCTACTACTCTCTTCTACTCACTCTCTAGTACTCACTCTCTACTACTCACTCTCTTATACACGCTCTCTACTACTTGCTCTCTACTACTCACTCTCTACTACTCATTCTATACTTACACTCTACTACTCTTTACTACTCACTCTACTACTCACTCTCTACTACTCTCTACGAGTAGTGAGAGAGTAGAGAGGAGAGAGGTAGTAGTAGAGGTTAAGGTAGTAGAGAGAGGATAGAGTAGTGAGGTAGTATAGAGAGAGTAGTAAAGAGAGAGTATTGGTAGATAGAGAGTTAGATAGAGTAAGTATTAGAGGTAGAGAGTAATAGTAGAGGTAGTAGAGAAAGAGTAGTAGAGAGAGAGTAGTAGATAGAGAGTGTAGGAGGGGAGAGAAGAGTAGTATACTCTCTACTACTCACTCTCTACTACTCACTCTCTACTACTCTCTCTACTACTCTCTACTACTCACTCTACTACTCACTCTCTACTACTCTCTCTCTACTACTCACTCTACTACTCTCTAATATTCACTCTGTACTACTCTCTACTACTCACTCTCTACTACTCACTCTACTACTCTCTACTACTCACTCTACTACCCTCTACTTATCTTTACCACTCACTCTCTGTTACTCGACTACTCACGCTCTACTAATTTCACTACTACTCACTCTCTACTACTCACTCTACTATTCTCTACTACTCACTCTCTACTACCCACTCTACTACTCTCTACTACTCACTCTACTACTCTCTTCTACTCACTCTCTAGTACTCACTCTCTACTACTCACTCTCTACTACTCACTCTCTACTACTCTCTACTACTCACACTCTACTACACACTCTCTACTACTCTCTACTACTCTCTCTACTACTCACTCTCTACTACTCACTCTCTACTACTCACTCTACTACTCTCTCTCTACTACTCTCTACTACTCACTTCACTACTCACTCTTCTACTCTCTACTACTCTCTCTCTACTACTCACTCTCTACTACTCTCTACTACACACTCTTTACTACTCTCTCTCTACTACTCACTCTCTACTACTCTCTACTACTCACTCTCTACTACACACTCTGTACTACTCACTCTCTACTACTCACTCTCTACTACTCTCTCTACTACTCTCTACTACTCACTCTACTACTCACTTTCTACTACTCTCTCTCTACTACTCACTCTCTACTACTCTCTCTCTAGTACTCACTCTACTACTCTCTACTACTCACTCTGTACTACTCTCTACTACTCACTCTCTACTACTCACTCTACTACTCTCTACTACTCACTCTACTACCCTCTACTTATCTTTACCACTCACTCTCTACTACTCACTCTCTACTAATCTCTTTACTACTCACTCTCTACTACTCACTCTACTACTATCTACTACTCACTCTACTACTCTCTACTACTCACTCTCTAGTACTCACTCTCTACTACTCACTCTCTACTACTCTCTACTACTCACGCTCTACTACTCTCTACTACTCTCTCTACTACTCTCACTCTACTACTCACTGTACTACTCACTCTCTACTACTCTCTGTCTACTACTCACTCTCTACTACTCACTCTACTAATCTCTACTACTCACTCCACTACTCTCTACTACTCTCTACTACTCACTCTCGACTACTCACTCTGTACTACTCTCTACTACTCTCTCTTACTCACTCTCTTCTACTCACTCTGCTACTCTATACTATTCACTCTACTACCCTCTACTTGTCTTTACCACTCACTCTCTACTACTCGACTACTCATTCTCTACTAATCCCTACTACTCACTCTCTACTACTCACTCTATACTCACTCTCTGCTACTCTCTATTACTCACTCTACTCCTCACTCTCTACTACTCACTCTCTACTACTCTCTACTACTCTCTACTACTCACTCTCTACTACTCTCTCTCTACTACTCTCTCTCTACTACTCACTCTCTACTACTCTATCTCTACTACTTTCTCTCTACTTCTCTCTACTACTCACTCTCTACTGCTCCACTACTCTCTACTACTCACTCTCTACTACTCACTCTCTACTACTCACTACTACTCACTCTCTACTAGTCTCTACTACTCACTCTCTACTACTCTCTACTACTCACTCTCTACTACTCACTCTCTACTAGTCTCTCTACTACTCTCCACTACTCACTCTACTACTCTCTACTACTCACTCTCTAGTACTCACTCTCTACTACTCACTCTCTAGTACTCACTCTCTAATACTCTCTACTACTCACTCTCTACTACAGACTCTCTACTACTTAGTCTCTACTACTCTCTACTACTCTCTAGGGCTGGGCGGTATTTGCGGAATGCCTCTTCGCGGAATTTTGAAAAAAAATTGTGGAAATCGAGCGCACAACCTGAGGGACCGTGTGCCCGGGACTGGGGTCCCTCGTGCTTGGGCAGGCTCCCCGATCTCCCCAGCCTTTTACTGCGTGAGAAGCAGGGACCGGCCCCGGGCCTCCTGATTTTTGGTCAGGGCCTGGGATCCCACGTCCTGCGGCCTGCCAAGTGTCCATCTGCCCGGGACAAGAGACCCTGGTGCAGAGCCCCGGAGCCCTGCAAGGGCAGGCGGGAGCCCTACCACTATGGCTCGGTGTGGGCAGCTGGGAGTCCTTTCAGTCCCGGCCATCTGGTCGCACCTTTCCCTCGGCCATCTGTTCGCTCGCAATGCTTTCTAATGGGGCGACCAGATGGCCGGGCCAGCCTGGAAGTCCCGATGAGGGCTCATTTGACTCCCGGATCCCAGTCAGGGCTCCAGGAGGTCGGGCACATCCGCGCCTGGGATCCCCTCCGTCACTCGGAGCGTGCGGGTTACAAGAAAGGTGGGTAGCCTTCCTTCGGATTAGTAGGGGCAGGGTATGCCGGGACACCCCTCCTGGGGATGGCGGTTCTCAGGCAGGGACCAGATGGGCCAAGCCTGGACGACACTTCCGGGAGCTCCGCCGGGCCTCCCATGCCTGAGGCCCAGCGTGGGGGTCTACGAGCCCCCCCGAGGCCTGCAGCCCCAAAGCCCTGCAGCCCTGGAGCCCTTCAGCCCGGAGCCCTGGAGCCCTGCAGCCCCGGAGACCTGCAGCCCCGGAGCCCTGCAGCCCCAGAGACCTGCAGCCCTGGAGCCCTGCAGCCCCGGAGCCCTGCAACCCTGGAGCCCTGCAGCCCCGGAGCACTGCAGCCCTGGAGCCCCGGAGCCCTGCAGCCCTGGAGCCCTACAGCCCTGGAGCCCTGCAGCCCTGCAGCCCCGGAGCCCTGCAGCCCCGGAGCCCTGCAGCCCTGGAGCCCCGGAGCCCTGCAGCCCTGGAGCCCTGCAGCCCCGGAGCCCTGCAGCCCTGGAGCCCTGTAGCCCTGGAGCCCTGCAGCCCCGGAGCCCTGCAGCCCCGGAGCCCTGCAGCCCTGCAGCCCCGGAGCCTTGCAGCCCGGAGCCCTGCAGCCCCGGAGCCCTGTAGCCCCGCAGCCCTGGAGCCCTGCAACCCTGGAGCACTTCAGCCCCGGAGCCCTGCAGCCCCGGAGCCCTGGAGCCCCGGAGCCCTGCAGCCCTGGAGCCCTGCAGCCCCGGAGCCCTGCAGCCCTGGAGCCCTGTAGCCCTGGAGCCCTGCAGCCCCGGAGCCCTGCAGCCTCGAAGCCCTGCAGCCCTGCAGCCCCGGAGCCCTACTGCCCTGGAGCCCTGCAGCCCGGAGCCCTACAGCCCTGCAGCCCTGGAGCCCTGCAGCCCCGGAGCCCCGGAGCCCTGCATCCCTGGAGCCCTGCAGCCCCGGAGCCCTGCAGCCCTGGAGCCCCAGAGCCCTGCAGCCACGGAGCCCTGTGTGGGCAGGCGGGAACCCTAGCGCGAAGGCTCGGGGTTGGACAGATGGGAGTCCTTTCAGTCCCGGCCATCTGGTTGCACCTCTCCCCTCGGCCATCTGGTCGCGCGCAATGCTTTTCAATGGGGCGACCATATGGCCGGGCCAGCCTGGAAGTCCCGATGAGGGCTCATTTGACTCCCGGATCCCAGTCAGGGCTCCAGGAGGTCGGGGCTCATCTGCGCCTAGGATCCCCTCCGTCACTCGGAGCGCGAGGGTTACAAGAAAGGTGGGTAGCCTTCCTCCGGATTAGTAGGGGCAGGGTATGCCGGAACACCCCTCCAGGGCTGGTGGTTCTTTGCCGGGGACCAGATGGGCTATGCCCGGGCAACATCCTCCCAGGCGTCCGGGGCTCCCTCCTCCGGCCCGTGGTGTGGAAGAGTGCCCGGGACGAACTCCACGGTGCCTCAGGCAGTCCTCCCCCGGGCGCTCGGGCCCGAGAGCTCCGGTGGTCCTCCAATTGCCTGAGGCCCAGCCAGGGTAGCCGAGCCCCCCAGGAAGCAGAGCCCCCAGAGCCCTGCGTGGGTGGGCAGGCAGGAGCCCTACCGCTATGGCCCGGCTCTGGGCGGGCAGACGGGAGTCCTTTCAGTTGCCAGCCATCTGGTCGATCCTTCCCCCTCGGCCATCTGGTCGCGCGCAATGCTTTCCAATGGGGCGACCAGATGGCCGGGCAGGCCTGGAAGTCCCGATGAGGGTCCATTCGCCTCGCGGATCCCAGCCAGGGCTCCAGGAGGCCGGGCGCGTCCGTGCCTAGGGTCCCCCCCATCACTCGGAGCGCGCGGGTTACAAGAAAGGGGGGTAGCCTTCCTCCGGATTAGTAGGGGCAGGGTATGCCGGAACAACCCCTCCGGGGCTGTGCGGTTCATTGCCGGGGACCAGATGGGCTACGCCCGGGCAACATCCTCCCAGGCCTCCGGGGCTTCCCTCCTCCGGGCTGCGGGATGGCAAAGTGCCCAGGGACGGGCTCCACGGGTCCCGGGCAGTCCTCCCCCCGGGCGCCCAGGCCCCGAGAGCTCCGTTGGTCCTCCCCGTGTGTTGGACCCGGCCTCGTGGCGTGGTCTTAACCCTCTTGGATTGTGCTCGTCCCCCGCATCGGCCTACACGGGCCGCCCTCTCAGGGACCCCTCCTCCCTTCGAGGCCCCCTTTGGATTGTACCCGTTTTCCTACACCCGCCGCAGCGGCCCCCTTTTCCAGGCCGCACAGGGACCCCTCATCCCTTCAGGGTCCCCCCATGCTTGCTCCACGCACCAGCCCACGCAGCCCGGCTCCCTCCGGCCTCGGCCCCAGCGAAGCCCCGACATCGAGGCACCAAGATCTGGCCAGGGGGCACCGCATGGCCACTTCACCACTCCCGGAGGAGAGTTTCGATGGGAACCCCGCTGTCCCTCAACACCTAGGTGCGATCGTCCTCCGGCCTTCCCGGGTCTGGCGCCTCTCCCGCTGGGCGTCTGGCCTCTCCCAGCCCGGCCTCTCCGCCCCCCCAGGCGCAAGGGTCCGGACATCAAAGGGCTCCAGACCTATATCTGGGGCAACCCCGCAATGGGACAGTTGTTGTATCCCGGAGTCAAGAGCCCTGCTAATGGAATCGCGGCTGACCCTACGGAGAAGAACTCTTGCTGACACTACCACGAGCCCTGCTGACTGCGTCGCGGCTCCACCTTATTGAGACAAGGAACCTCACGGAACATCGGAGCCCTGCTGACGCTGTCGCAGCCCAACCTCGCTGAAACTTCCACCAGAGCCCTGCGGACGTCGTCGCGGCTCGAGCTGAACTGAACCACCTTAAGAGCCCTGCTGACCTAGTCGCGGCTCAAGCTCCACGAACTGATCGCCAGAGCCCTGCTGACGCCGTCGCGGCTCGACCACTCCGAGACCCGGAGTCCCTCCAGCTTGAGGTCAAGAACTGGGCCTTAGGTACCCTCGTACCCAGCTGCTACTAAAGACTGTCCCGCTACCCCGTCCCGACCAAAGACTTTGAGACTCTTGCGGATCTCTCGATCCCCCCTTGTATATATCGATAACTGTAACTTCCTAAATGCTGATAAAGAATTGCTCGTCTTGATAAACATCCTCGAGTCTTGTGTGGTGGGGTTACTGTGCTAGCACGGTATAGGAGAAGGACCTCTCCTAGGAGGCTTCTCAGCAGCGCTCGGCTACTTTGTACAGTGTGGGGGGCCCCCTGGGTGGTCTCTCCGACCCCCCCGAGGTCCGCCTTCCAACACCGTGCCTGAGGCCCAGCTGGGGCCCCCCCCCCGAGGCCACCCCGGGAAGCAGAGTCCCCCCCGAGCCCCTGGTGGGTGGGTGGTCAGGTGGGAGCCCTACCGCTATGGCGCGGGCAGACGGGAGTCCTTTCAGGTGCGGGCCATGTGGTCGCTCCTTTACCCTCGGCCATCTGGTCACGCGCAATGCTTTCCAATGGGGCGACCAGATGGCAGGGCCGGCCTGAAAGTCCCGATTAGGGTCCATTCGCCTCCCGGATCCCAGCCAGGGCTCCAGGAGGCCGGGCGTGTCCGCGCCTAGGGTCCCCTCCGTCACTTGGTGCGCACGGGTTACAAGAAAGGGGGGTAGCCTTCCTCCGGATTAGTAGGGGCAGGGTATGCCGGAACACCCCTCTGGGGCTGGCGGTTCTTTGCCGGGGACCAGATGGGCTAGGCCCGGGCAACATCCTCCCAGGCCTCCGGGGCTTCCCTCCTCCGGCCCGCGGCGTGGGCAAAGTGCCCATGGACGGGCTCCACGGGTCCCAGGCAGTCCTCCCCCGGGCGCCCAGGCCCCGAGAGCTCCGGTGGTCCTCCCCGTGCCTGAGGCCCAGTCGGGAAGCAGAGTCCCCCCCGAGCCCCTGGTGGGTGGGCAGGCGGGAGCCCTACCGCTATGGCTCGGGCAGACGGGAGTCCTTTCAGTTGCCGGACATCTGGTCGCTCCTTTCCCCTCGGCCATCTGGTCGTGCGCAATGCTTTCCAATGGGGCGACCAGATGGCCGGGTCGGCCTGGATGTCCCGATGAGGGTCCATTTGCCTCTCGGATCCCAGCCAGAGCTCCAGGTGGCCGGGTGCGTTCACCCCTAGGGTCCCCTCCGTCACTCGGAGCGTGTGGGTTTCAAGAACAGGGGGTAGCCTTCCTCCGGATTACTAGGAACAGGGTACTCTGGGACCCCTCTCGGTCCTCAGCCGGCAGCTGGATGGGCCCGGATGCCGCCCCAGCCCCGTGTCTGTCCCGGGGCCTGCCGCGTGGCAGGGTGCCCGTGACGGGGTCAGGAGGGCCCGGGGAGGCTTCCTCTGTGCCTGTGGTCCTGGGAGCCCCGGTTGGGTCCAGGGGCCGGGCCCCTGGTCGGGGTCTCTGGCCCCGTCCCCCATCCCGCGGCACTGCCAAAGGCCCGGGACGGGGTTCCGTTGTGGCCGGGGAGCCTCCCCTCGCTGGATCGGGTTCAGGAGCTCCGGCCGTGCCCCTGGGGGCCCCGGGGAGGGTGGCCTCCCCACCCTGGGCTCCGTCCTGGGTCCTGCCGCGTGGCAGGGTGCCTGGGGCGGGGTCCGGAGGGCCCGGGGAGGCTCCCCCTGTGCCTCCGGGCCTGGGAGCTCCAGATGGGTCCAGGGGCCCGTTCGGGCCCCGGGTCAGGGTCTCCGGCCCCGGGCCCCGTCCCCCGGCCTGCGGCACTGCCAAAGGCCCGGGACGGGGTTCCGTTGTAGCCGGGGAGCCTCCCCTCGCTGGATCGCGTTCAGGAGCTCCGGCCGGGTCCCTGGGGGCCCCGGGGAGGGCAGCCTCCCCAACCCGGGCTCCGTCCTGGGTCCTGCCGCGTGGCAGGGTGCCTGGGGCGGGGTCCGGAGGGCCCGGGGAGGCTCCCCCTGTGCCTCCGAGCCCGGGAGCTCCGGCTGGGTCCAGGGGCCCGGTCGGGCCCCGGGTCGAGGTCTCCGGCCCCGGGCCGCGGGCTCCGTCCCCCGGCCTACGGCACTGCCAAAGGCCCGGGACGGGGTTCCGTTGTAGCCGGGGAGCCTCCCCTCGCTGGATCACGTTCAGGAGCTCCGGCCGGGCCCCTGGGGGCCCCGGGGAGAGCGGCCTCCCCAACCCGGGCTCCGTCCTGGGTCCTGCCGGTGGCAGGGTGCCTGGGGTGGGGTCCGGAGGGCCCGGGGAGGCTCCCCCTGTGCCTCCGAGCCCGGGAGCTCCGGCTGGGTCCAGGGGCCCGGTCGGGCCCCGGGTTGAGGTCTCCGGCCCCGGGCCCCGTCCCCCAGCCTGCGGCACTGCCAAAGGCCCGGGACGGGGTTCCGTTGTGCCCGGGGAGCCTCCCTTCGCTCGTGTGGGTTCGGGAGGTCCGGCTGGGCCCTTGGGGGCCCCGGGGAGGGCGGCCTCCCCACCCCGGTCTCTGTCCTGGGTCCTGCCGCGTGGCAGGGTGCCCGGGGCGGGGTCCGGAGAGCCCGGGGAGGCTTTCCCTGCGTCTCCGGGCCTGGGAGCCCTGCCTGGGTCCAGGGGCCCGGTCGGGCCCCGGGTTGGGGTCCCCGTCCCCGGGCCCCTTCCCCCGGCCTGCCGCTCTGCCAAGGGCCCAGGACTGGGGTCTGTCGGTCCCGTGCAGGCCTCCCCTGCTTGTCGAGGTTTTCTGCGGGCGCCGGGTCGGAGGGCCCGTCGGGTCCCCCATGCAGCCTCCATGGCTGGGGCCCAGCTGGGGGCCCTGGGCCTCCGGCCCCCCATGCCCTGACACCCGCTCACTCGTACGTTGGGGCACAGAGTGACCAGATACCTTCCCTTCCGAGCCCGGCCGTCTGGTAGCAACTCTCCCCTTCAGCCATCTGGTCGCGCCTGTCCCCTCGGCCATCTGGTCGTGCACGTTTTATTTGGCTATCTTCCCTTCGGCCATCTGGTCGTGCGGAATGCTTTCCTATGGGGCGACCAGATGGCCGGGCTCGCCTGGAAGTCTCGATGAGGGTCCATTTGCCTCCCGGATACCAGCGAGGGCTCCAGGAGGTCGGGTACATTCGCGCCTTGGGTCCCCTCTGTCACCTCGTGCGCACAGATTACAAGAAAAGGGGGTAATTTTCCTCCGGATTACTAGGGAGAGGGTCAGTCAGACCTCCGAGTGGTTTGGCGATTCTGAATCAGGGGAAGGCAGACCCGGGGCCCGCCCGCCGGGGCCCCCTGGGGCCTGGGTACGCTCCTGCCTCTCAGCCCCTTCCCGATGGTCCTTTCTCTCCGAGTTTTCTGGGGCAGACCCCTGTGAGGTCCGTGGATCCCGAGACAGGGGAAGGCAGCACCCGGGCCAGCCCGAAGCAGGGCCACCAGGGGCCCGGGTTCGCACACCTGCCTCTCAGGCCCCTTCCCGATGGTCCTTTTTCTCCGAGTTTTCTGGGTCAGAGCTCCGTGAGGTCCGGAGATCCCGAGACGGGGGAAGGCAGACCCGGGACCCGCCCGCCGGGGCCCCCAGGGGCCCGGGTACGCTCCTGCCTCTCAGCCCCTTCCTGATGGTCCTATCTTCGCCAGGTTTGCTGGGTCAGACCTCCGGGAGGTCCGGCGATCCCGAGACGGGGGAAGGCAGACCCGGGGCCCGCCCGCTGGGGCCCCCAGGGGCCCGGGTACGCTCCTG
>NW_028188164.1:17500-25000 GCF_964204655.1 Triturus cristatus | reverse complement strand
CAATAAGACACACAAGAAAAACTATGCAAAAGCAAAGGGCAGTTACAAAGAATACCAGACAATGTTCCAAAAAGACAAAAAGAAAATTGCCAGGATAATCACTGATGGGGCAGAAGATGCCACCTGTCAAATCAGTGCTGATGAAATCTTCCAATACTATAAAGGCATTGTTGGAAGGCGGACCCCGAGGAGTCGGTGCGACCACCAAGGGGGGGCCCTCACACGACACGAAGTAGCCGAGCGCTGCCGAGAAGTCTCCTGAGAGATCCTTCTCCTATCACGTCCTAGCACAGTAACACCACCACACAGGACTCAAGGAGGTTGTCTTGTGACAAGCAATTCTTTATCAGCAATAAAAAGGTTACGAGGTCAATATTTACACGAAGGGATCGAGGGATCCACCAAAAGTCTCAGTGTCTCTTTGGAAGGGTCGGGGTAGCGGGACAGTCTTTGGCAGGAATGCGGTACGAGGGTACCTGGGGCCCAGTTCTTATCCTCAAGCTGGAGGACCTCCGGATCTCGGAGGGGTTGAGCCGCGACGGCGTCAGCAGGGCTCTGGCGTACAGTTCGTGGAGAGCCGTGATCCAATCAGCAGGGCTCTCAAGATGGTTTCTGCTCAGCTCGAGCCGCGACGTCGTCAGCAGGGCTCCGAGGGAGGTTTCAGCGAGGTTGGGCCGCGACGGCGTCAGCAGGGCTCCGATGTTCCAGGTGGTTCAGAAAGGGTTCACATGAAGGAGCCGCGACGCAGTCAGCAGGGCTCGTGATGGTTCCGACAAGAGTTCTTCTCCGTAGGGTCAGCCGCGATTCAATCAGCAGGGCTCTCGACTCCGGGATACAACTGCCGAGCTGTGGTGGGGTCGCCCCAGATATAGGTCTGGAGCCCTTTGATGTCCGGACCTATGCGCCCGAGGGGGCGGAGTGGCCGGGTGGAGGTGGCCAGACGCCCAGCAGGAGAGGCGCCAGGCCCATGGGAGTTGCAGGGCGATCACACCTCGAGAGGGGAGGACAGTTGGGGGTCCCATCGATACTGTCCTCCGCCGGGGGCGATGAATGGTTCCTGCGGCACCCCCTGGCTAGTTCGTGGTGCCTCGATGTCGGGGCTTCGCTGGGGTCGAGGCCGGGTTGAGCGGGGTCGCGCCGGCTGGTGCACGGTGTGACGTGGATGCCAACAAGATGGCGGAGCCACGAGGAGTATGCGTCCACGTGCAGCTTCGGGTGAAGGGCCTTGGTGCAGTTCAGACGGGTGGCCCGTGACGGCCGGGGCGGGGAACGGGCACAATCCAGGGGGTTAAGGACCACGCCACGAGGCCGGGTCCAACAGGCGTCCCCCCCAGCCGAAGGCATGGAGAGTCACCCATCTCCTTGGGGATTCTCCTCGTCAAGGCGGAAGAAGCGGGACAGGCCGTCGGCGTTGGCGTGGTCATTGCCGGGCCGGTGTTCGACGTCAAAGTCCATCCCTTGTAGCGAGATGGACCACCGCAGCAGCTTGGGGTTCTCGCCCCGCATTTGCATTAGCCATTGCAAGGGCCGGTGGTCGGTCTGGACCCGGAAGTGGGTGCCAAAGAGGTAGGGCCGGAGCCTCTTGAGGGCCCACACCACAGCGAAGGCCTCACGCTCAATAGTGCTCCAGCGTTGCTCTCGGGGCAGTAGTCGTCGGCTGATGAAGGCCACTGGTCGGTCGAGCCCCTTTTCGTCGGCTTGGGATAGGACGGCCCCGATCCCATACTCGGAGGCGTCCGTCTGTACCACGAACTCCTTCTGGTAGTCCGGGGCCTGCAGCACCGGAGCAGTACACATGGCTGTCTTTAGGGTGTCGAAGGCTGTTTGGCAGCGGGGTGTCCAGTGTACCTTCTTGGGCTGCTTTTTGGACGTTAACTCTGTGAGGGGGCCAACAATGCTCCCATAGTCCCGGATAAACCGCCGGTAGTATCCGGTGAGGCCCAGGAAGGCCCGGACAGCGGTCTGGGTAGTGGGGGGTTCCCAGGTCTGGATGGCATCTATCTTTGCTTGGAGGGGGGCCACCTGCCCGCTCCCCACTTGATGGCCCAGGTAGGTCACGGATCCGTGGCCGATTTGGCATTTGCTGGCCTCGAGGTTGGCTTCGGCCATGGCTCGGAACCTGCGGGTCTGGTTTCGGAGGGTCAGGAGGTATCGGTAGACGTCAGGAGGGGCTCCTCGGGGCTTCATCTCCCAGCCCTCCTTGACCAGGCTGAGCGGTCCGCGGACCGGGTGTCCATACAATAGTTCAAACGGGCTGAACCCCAGGGACTTCTGCGGGACCTCCCGATAGGCAAACAGGAGGCAGGGCAGCAGGACATCCCATTTCCGCCTGAGGGGTTCTTCCAGGCCCTGGATCATCCCTTTTAATGTTCGGTTGAACCGCTCAACCAGTCCGTTCCACTGAGGGTGATAGGGGGTCGTGAACTTGTATGTGACCCCGCACTGTTGCCACAGAGACCGCATGTACCTGGAGATAAAGTTCGTGCCGCGGTCGCTCACCACTTCGCTGGGGAATCCCACTCGGGAGAAGATCCCCATCAAGGCCCGGCCTACCACAGGGGCCGTTATAGTTCTTAGCGGGACCGCCTCCGGGTACCTGGTGGCGTGGTCCACGAGGACCAGGATGAAGCGGTGGCCCAGGGCGGTTTGGGGGTCCAGGGGTCCCACAATATCGATCCCGACCCGTTCGAACGGGGTGCTGACGGCTGGAAAGGGCTGGAGGGGGGCCTTGACCCGACCCCCCGTCTTTCCGCTGGCTTGGCAGGTCTGGCAGGACCGGCAGTGGTTGTCCACATCTCTCCGCATCCGGGGCCAGTAGAAGTGGGTCACCAGACGACTGTACGTTTTGTCTTGCCCCAAGTGTCCGTCGAGGGGCACATCATGGGCCAGGTGGAGAAGGAACTCCCGGAAGCGGAGGGGGACCACCAACACGCGGCTGGCCCCGAGTTCTGCTACTTTCTGTTCACTGTACAACAGGCCCTCGGTCCAGTAGATCCAGTGGGTGCCGGTCTGGTCACCGTTGGCTTGCGCGGTCGCCTGTTGTCGGACCCCTTCGAGAGAGGGACAGGACTGTTGTTCTTGCTGGAACTGCTCTCGGGTGGGGCCCCCTTCGTGTCGCCATTGTGTCAGCTCTGGGAGGGCGCTCGGAGAAGCCATCTCTTCGGGGGAGGATTCGCTGGGTCCAGGGTCGGTGTCCGCCTCCTCCTCGCTGCTGGTGGGAGGGGGTGTGAGCCCCTCGGGCTGGGCGGTCCCGGAGGTCGAGGATGAGCGGGGGGCCTGGGCGGTCATGGACCGGGTGATGGCGCAGGCCCAATCAGCCAGTCCCAACATTCGGAGGTGCTCTCGTCGCTCTACTTGAGCCCAGGGGGAACTTTCCAAGTCGTTCCCCAGGAGGCAGTCGACCGGGGCGTCGTCGCGCACTGTCACCTTCAGCAGGCCCGTCACCCCTCCCCACTCGAAGGGGACCAGGGCCATCTGGCATAGGCTTTCACTGTTGTCGGCCGTCCGTACGGGGCACAGCACATTCGGTAGAATCTGCCCAGGGGTCACCAGGTGGCAGCGGACAGCGGTGATACTGGCGCCTGTGTCACGAAGGGCTTCGGCCCGTTGTCCATTGACCGTGACCTGCTGCCGGTACTTCTGGGTGTTGGTTGGGATGGGGGTGCAGGGTACCATCTCTCGGCTACCCAGGCAGACCAGGGACATGGCTGCCGGCTCCCACTCAGTGTTCTCTCGGTCGAGGGCCTCCTCTTCCTCTTCTCCTCCCCCCAAGGCGGCGGCTGTCAGCTGCCGGGGCGGGTGCCCACCGGCCCCGTTTCTTCGGTTCAGAGGGCAGGCCGGATCGCTGGCAAAGTGTCCTGTTTGTTGGCAGCCGTAGCAGGTCACTGGCGGCCGTGGTCCGGGTCGGGCCGGGCCCACCTTTCGGGCTAGGCTCGGGGAGAGATGTGGCTGCGGTGGCCCTCGAGGGGGGCTCCTGGGGGCCCCGGTGGGAGGGTCTCGGTTCCTGTTCGGCCCTCCCCCCCACCGCGCTGGCGGGGGGGTCCGTTGGGGTTCCTCTGGTACTCCCCCATTGAGTTCCGGGGGACCCGGGAGTTGACCCATCGATCGGCCTCGACGGCAAGTTTTCGCGGGTCGGTCATTTTGCTGTCGAGGAGGTGCTGTCTCAGTTCCACGAAGCAATTGTTGGAAAGGTGTTCCCACACGATGAGGTCGACCAGCTGCCCGTAGGTGGTTACTTTGCTCCCTTTGATCCACCCTTCTAGGGCCCGACTGAAAAAGTCCACATATTCCACCCATGTAGTACCCGGGATTTTCTTGCAGTCTCTGAACCGCTGGCGGTACATTTCCGCTGTTAGCCCGTAGCGGGTGAGCAGGGCCTCCTTCATGTGATCGTAGGAGGTCATCACCTCCTCCGGTAGCTGGAGCAGCGTGTCCCGCCCCTCACTCAGGAACCGCCCCCACAGGCCCGCGCCCCAGTCCTTTCGGGGCACCCGATGGGAGGTCATGGCCACCTCGTAGGCCTTGAACCATTGTTGGATGTCGTCATTCTTGTAATACTCCTTGACGACTTCTTTCGGGATATGTACCTTGGCCTCGGAAGGCGGTAGAGTGTCTCTAGTACTGGGGGTGTCAGTCCCTCCGTTCTTGGCCTTGATCTCGAGCTCCTTGAGACTGCGCTCATGCTCAAGAGTTAGTTTCTTTTCCTCCAACTCCCGGTGTCGTCTCTTCTCCTCTATCTCTTCTTGAAGGCGCAGCTGCTCTAGGGCCAGTTTCTTTTCTGCCAGCTGGAGTTCACCGTCCAGCCGCAGTCGGGCGAGCTCTAGCTCGTGGCTCCGGACCTTTTCCCGCTCTCGTATTTCTTCTTCGGAGAGGCCGGTTTCTAGGCTCTTTCTTCCTCCGGTTGCCGGAGTCCGTGCGGTTGCTGCGGTCTCAGTCAGGGGCAAGGGCCCTTCTTCCTGGGAGGGGCCTGCCCTGGCCTCCAACCATGCCCTCAGAGCTTTCTGCATCTCCTCTTTGGTACCTAGGCTGGTGGTTGCAATGCCTTTGTCTTTGCAGAACTGTTTCAATTCTTTGTGCGTATATTCTTCCAGCCGTTCGGGCTGGAACTCCATTGTCGCGTTGTTTTCCTGGCTGCTCATGATGCTGTTCGTTTGGATGGGTAGCTAGTGGGTACTGGCTGGTACGTACTGCGTTCGGCTCGGATCCCGTCGCTGGCCACCAAATGTTGGAAGGCGGACCCCGAGGAGTCGGTGCGACCACCAAGGGGGGGCCCTCACACGACACGAAGTAGCCGAGCGCTGCCGAGAAGTCTCCTGAGAGATCCTTCTCCTATCACGTCCTAGCACAGTAACACCACCACACAGGACTCAAGGAGGTTGTCTTGTGACAAGCAATTCTTTATCAGCAATAAAAAGGTTACGAGGTCAATATTTACACGAAGGGATCGAGGGATCCACCAAAAGTCTCAGTGTCTCTTTGGAAGGGTCGGGGTAGCGGGACAGTCTTTGGCAGGAATGCGGTACGAGGGTACCTGGGGCCCAGTTCTTATCCTCAAGCTGGAGGACCTCCGGATCTCGGAGGGGTTGAGCCGCGACGGCGTCAGCAGGGCTCTGGCGTACAGTTCGTGGAGAGCCGCGATCCAATCAGCAGGGCTCTCAAGATGGTTTCTGCTCAGCTCGAGCCGCGACGTCGTCAGCAGGGCTCCGAGGGAGGTTTCAGCGAGGTTGGGCCGCGACGGCGTCAGCAGGGCTCCGATGTTCCAGGTGGTTCAGAAAGGGTTCACAGGAAGGAGCCGCGACGCAGTCAGCAGGGCTCGTGATGGTTCCGACAAGAGTTCTTCTCCGTAGGGTCAGCCGCGATTCAATCCGCAGGGCTCTCGACTCCGGGATACAACTGCCGAGCTGTGGTGGGGTCGCCCCAGATATAGGTCTGGAGCCCTTTGATGTCCGGACCTATGCGCCCGAGGGGGCGGAGTGGCCGGGTGGAGGTGGCCAGACGCCCAGCAGGAGAGGCGCCAGGCCCATGGGAGTTGCAGGGCGATCACACCTCGAGAGGGGAGGACAGTTGGGGGTCCCATCGATACTGTCCTCCGCCGGGGGCGATGAATGGTTCCTGCGGCACCCCCTGGCTAGTTCGTGGTGCCTCGATGTCGGGGCTTCGCTGGGGTCGAGGCCGGGTTGAGCGGGGTCGCGCCGGCTGGTGCACGGTGTGACGTGGATGCCAACAAGATGGCGGAGCCACGAGGAGTATGCGTCCACGTGCAGCTTCGGGTGAAGGGCCTTGGTGCAGTTCAGACGGGTGGCCCGTGACGGCCGGGGCGGGGAACGGGCACAATCCAGGGGGTTAAGGACCACGCCACGAGGCCGGGTCCAACAGGCATAATTGAAAAAGAAAACAAGAAAAATCCCAAATTCATCCCAATTGACCGGATACCAGATGAATGGGAAATTGGAAGTCTATGTAAAGAAATTACACTGCTCGAAGTAACTAAAGCCTTTGATGAATCAGATTTAAAGAAAGCAGTGGGGCCTGATAAAATTGGTCTGAATGACTTAAATAAAGTGCATAGCAGGCAACCAAGACTACTACCCAGAATCTTAACGTCTTGGCTATTGATGAGAAGAGTACCAGACAGTATTAAGAAGAACCGGTCAATACTAATACCCAAGAATGTACCGATTAGCGAACTCTAAAAGATAAGTAATTGGCGTCCAATTACTATCGGTACGGCATTCATGAAGTTGTTCACGAAAATATTAACTAAAAGACTCACATTTTTCGTTGAAATAAATAAGAGACAAAAAGGCTTCATGAAGGTGCGAGGTTGTCTTGAAAATCTGACTCTTCTTCAAAACATTATAAAAGGGGCACGAAAGAACAGAAGCTCGTTGGCAGTGGTGTTCATAGATATCTCAAAAGCTTTTGACTCTGTCAGCCATGGTCATATTCTACAGAGTCTTGAAAGACACAGGGTTCCATCATGCATAAGAGACATAATAAAAGACTTATACACTGACTCAACAACATTTTTCAAGGAAAAAAACAATGAAGAAACTCCAGAAATAACAATGAAGTCAGGAGTTAAGCAAGGTGACTCTTTATCCCCACTGCTGTTTAATATTGCCATGGATCCTCTGATCTGTGATCTTCAGAAAGAAGGCAAGGGCTTCACATTTGGCTCCAAAGATCTCATCAAGCAAATCACCGCTCTGGCTTTTGCCGATGACATCGCAGTACTCAGCAACACCTGGGAAGGAATGAGTACAAATCTGAAAATCATTGAAAAATTCAGTAAAACAACAGGATTACAACTTAATGAAAAAAACACATGGATTTTATATAAGTCACCATAAAGATAAGATCCTGGTAAACAACTGTAAACCATGGCAATTTGAAAAACAAAACATCGAAAACATCCACCCAGGAGAAAGCGAGAGATACCTCGGACTGAACTTCGATCCACACACTGGCCATTCAAGCAACAACAAAATTAATGAAGTT
>NW_028188164.1:0-12500 GCF_964204655.1 Triturus cristatus | reverse complement strand
CTCTACTACTCACACTCTACTACTCACTCTACTACTCTCTACTACTCAATCTACTACCCTCTACTTATCTTTACCACTCACTCTCTACTAATCTCTCTACTACTCACTCTCTACTACTCACTCTCTACTACTCACTCTACTACTCTCTACTACTCAGTCTACTACTCTCTAATACTCACTCTACTACTCTCTAATACTCACTCTGTACTACTCTCTCTCTACTACTCACTCTACTACTCTCTACTACTCACTCTACTACCCTCTACTTATCTTTACCACTCACTCTCTACTACTCGACTACTCACTCTCTACTAATCTCTCTACTAATCACTCTCTACTACTCACTCTACTACTCTCTACTACTAACTCTCTACTACTCACTCTACTTCTCTCTACTACTCACTCTACTACTCTCTACTACTCACTCTACTACTCTCTTCTACTCACTCTCTAGTACTCACTCTGTACTACCCACTCTCTACTACACACTCTCTACTACTTGCTCTCTACTACTCACTCTCTACTACTCACTCTATACTCACTCTCTACTACTCTCTACTACTCACTCTACTACTCACTCTCTACTACTCCACTACTCTCTTCTACTCACTCTCTACTACTCACTCTCTACTACTCACTCTCTACTACTCTACTACTCTCTACTACACACTCTCTACTACTCACTCTCTACTACTCACTCTACTACTCTCTCTCTACTACTCTCTACTTCTCACTCTACTACTCACTCTACTATTATCTACTACTCACTCTCTACTACTCACTCTCTACTACTCTCTGTACTACTCACTCTACTACTCACTCTCTACTACTCTCTCTCTACTACTCACTCTACTACTCTCTAATACTCACTCTGTACTACTCTCTACTACTCACACTCTACTATTCACTCTACTACTCTCTACTACTCAATCTACTACCCTCTACTTATCTTTACCACTCACTCTCTACTAATCTCTCTACTACTCACTCTCTACTACGCACTCTCTACTACTCACTCTCTACTACTCACTCTCTACTACTCTCTCTCTACTACTCTCTACTACTAACTCTGCAACTCACTCTCTACTACTCTACTACTCTCTACTACTCTCTCTCTACTACTCACTCTACTACTCTATACTACTCACTCTCTACTACTCTCTACTACTCACTCTCTACTACTTTCTACTACTCACTCTACTACTCACTCTCCTACTCTCTACTACTCACTCTACTACTCTCTTCTACTCACTCTCTAGTACTCACTCTCTACTACTCACTCTCTTATACACGCTCTCTACTACTTGCTCTCTACTACTCACTCTCTACTACTCATTCTATACTTACTCTCTACTACTCTTTACTACTCACTCTACTACTCACTCTCTACTACTCTCTACTACTCACTGTCTACTACTCCACTACTCTCTAGTACTCACTCTCTACTACTCACTCTCTACTACTCTACTACTCTCTACTACACACTCTCTACTACTCACTCTCTACTACTCACTCTACTACTCTCTCTCTACTACTCTCTACTTCTCACTCTACTACTCACTCTACTATTCTCTACTACTCACTCTCTACTACTCACTCTCTACTACTCTCTCTACTACTCACTCTACTACTCACTCTCTACTACTCTCTCTCTACTACTCACTCTACTACTCTCTAATACTCACTCTGTACTACTCTCTACTACTCACACTCTACTACTCACTCTACTACTCTCTACTACTCAATCTACTACCCTCTACTTATCTTTACCACTCACTCTCTACTAATCTCTCTACTACTCACTCTCTACTACTCACTCTCTACTACTCACTCTACTACTCTCTACTACTCAGTCTACTACTCTCTAATACTCACTCTACTACTCTCTAATACTCACTCTGTACTACTCTCTCTCTACTACTCACTCTACTACTCTCTACTACTCACTCTACTACCCTCTACTTATCTTTACCACTCACTCTCTACTACTCGACTACTCACTCTCTACTAATCTCTCTACTAATCACTCTCTACTACTCACTCTACTACTCTCTACTACTAACTCTCTACTACTCACTCTACTTCTCTCTACTACTCACTCTACTACTCTCTACTACTCACTCTACTACTCTCTTCTACTCACTCTCTAGTACTCACTCTGTACTACCCACTCTCTACTACACACTCTCTACTACTTGCTCTCTACTACTCACTCTCTACTACTCACTCTATACTCACTCTCTACTACTCTCTACTACTCACTCTACTACTCACTCTCTACTACTCCACTACTCTCTTCTACTCACTCTCTACTACTCACTCTCTACTACTCACTCTCTACTACTCTACTACTCTCTACTACACACTCTCTACTACTCACTCTCTACTACTCACTCTACTACTCTCTCTCTACTACTCTCTACTTCTCACTCTACTACTCACTCTACTATTATCTACTACTCACTCTCTACTACTCACTCTCTACTACTCTCTGTACTACTCACTCTACTACTCACTCTCTACTACTCTCTCTCTACTACTCACTCTACTACTCTCTAATACTCACTCTGTACTACTCTCTACTACTCACACTCTACTATTCACTCTACTACTCTCTACTACTCAATCTACTACCCTCTACTTATCTTTACCACTCACTCTCTACTAATCTCTCTACTACTCACTCTCTACTACTCACTCTCTACTACTCACTCTACTACTCTCTACTACTCACTCTACTACTCTCTAATACTCACTCTACTACTCTCTAATACTCACTCTGTACTACTCTCTCTCTACTACTCACTCTACTACTCTCTACTACTCACTCTACTACCCTCTACTTATCTTTACCACTCACTCTCTACTACTCGACTACTCACTCTCTACTAATCTCTCTACTACTCACTCTCTACTACTCACTCTACTACTCTCTACTACTAACTCTCTACTACTCACTCTACTACTCTCTACTACTCACTCTACTACTCTCTACTACTCACTCTACTACTCTCTTCTACTCACTCTCTAGTACTCACTCTGTACTACCCACTCTCTACTACACACTCTCTACTACTTGCTCTCTACTACTCACTCTCTACTACTCACTCTATACTCACTCTCTACTACTCTCTACTACTCACTCTACTACTCACTCTCTACTACTCTACTACTCTCTTCTACTCACTCTCTACTACTCACTCTCTACTACTCTACTACTCTCTCTCTACTACACACTCTCTACTACTCACTCTCTACTACTCTCTACTACTCATTCTCTACTACACACTCTCTACTACTCACTCTCTACTACTCACTCTACTACTCTCTCTCTACTACTCACTACTACTCTCTACTACTCACTCTCTACTACTCAATCTCTACTACTCACTCTCTACTACTCTCTCTCTACTACTCTCTCTGCTACTCACTCTCTACTACACTACTACTCTCTACTTCTCTCTCTCTACTACTCTCTACTACTCACTCTCTACTACTCTACTACTCACTCTCTACTACTCACTCTCTACTACTCTCTCTCTACTACTCACTCTCTACTACTCTCTACTACTCACTACTACTCACTCTCTACTACTCACTCTATACTCACTCTCTACCACTCTCTACTACTCACTCTACTACTCACGCTCTACTACTCTCTACTACTCACTCTCTACTACTCCACTACTTTCTACTACTCACTCTCTACTACTCACTCTACTACTCTCTACTACTCACTCTACTACTCTCTAATACTCACTCTACTACTCTCTAATACTCACTCTGTACTACTCTCTACTACTCACTCTCTACTACTCCCTCTACTACTCTCTACTACTCACTCTACTACCCTCTACTTATCTTTACCACTCACTCTCTACTACTCGACTACTCACTCTCTACTAATCTCTCTACTACTCACTCTCTGCTACTCACTCTACTACTCTCTACTACTCACTCTCTACTACTCACTCTACTACTCTCTACTACTCACTCTACTACTCTCTACTACTCACTCTACTACTCTCATCTACTCACTCTCTAGTACTCACTCTGTACTACCCACTCTCTACTACACACTCTCTACTACTTGCTCTCTACTACTCACTCTCTACTACTCACTCTATACTCACTCTCTACTACTCTCTACTACTCACTCTACTACTCACTCTCTACTACTCTCTACTACTCACTCTCTACTACTCCACTACTCTCTTCTACTCACTCTCTACTACTCACTCTCTACTACTCTACTACTCTCTACTACTCTCTCTCTACTACACACTCTCTACTACTCACTCTCTACTACTCTCTACTACTCACTCTCTACTACACACTCTCTACTACTCACTCTCTACTACTCACTCTACTACTCTCTCTCTACTACTCACTACTACTCTCTACTACTCACTCTCTACTACTCAATCTCTACTACTCACTCTCTACTACTCTCTCTCTACTACTCTCTCTGCTACTCACTCTCTACTACTCTACTACTCTCTACTTCTCTCTCTCTACTACTCTCTACTACTCACTCTCTACTACTCTACTACTCACTCTCTACTACTCACTCTCTACTACTCTCTCTCTACTACTCACTCTCTACTACTCTCTACTACTCACCACTACTCACTCTCTACTACTCACTCTATACTCACTCTCTACTACTCTCTACTACTCACTCTACTACTCACGCTCTACTACTCTCTACTACTCACTCTCTACTACTCCACTACTTTCTACTACTCACTCTCTACTACTCACTCTACTACTCTCTACTACTCACTCTACTACTCTCTAATACTCACTCTACTACTCTCTAATACTCACTCTGTACTACTCTCTACTACTCACTCTCTACTACTCCCTCTACTACTCTCTACTACTCACTCTACTACCCTCTACTTATCTTTACCACTCACTCTCTACTACTCGACTACTCACTCTCTACTAATCTCTCTACTACTCACTCTCTACTACTCACTCTACTACTCTCTACTACTCAATCTCTACTACTCACTCTACTACTCTCTACTACTCACTCTACTACTCTCTACTACTCACTCTACTACTCTCTTCTACTCACTCTCTAGTACTCACTCTGTACTACCCACTCTCTACTACACACTCTCTACTACTTGCTCTCTACTACTCACTCTCTACTACTCACTCTATACTCACTCTCTACTACTCTCTACTACTCACTCTACTACTCACTCTCTACTACTCTCTACTACTCACTCTCTACTACTCCACTACTCTCTTCTACTCACTCTCTACTACTCACTCTCTACTACTCTACTACTCTCTACTACTCTCTCTCTACTACACACTCTCTACTACTCACTCTCTACTACTCTCTACTACTCACTCTCTACTACACACTCTCTACTACTCACTCTCTACTACTCACTCTACTACTCTCTCTCTACTACTCACTACTACTCTCTACTACTCACTCTCTACTACTCAATCTCTACTACTCACTCTCTACTACTCTCTCTCTACTACTCTCTCTGCTACTCACTCTCTACTACTCTACTACTCTCTACTTCTCTCTCTCTACTACTCTCTACTACTCACTCTCTACTACTCTACTACTCACTCTCTACTACTCACTCTCTACTACTCTCTCTCTACTACTCACTCTCTACTACTCTCTACTACTCACTACTACTCACTCTCTACTACTCACTCTATACTCACTCTCTACTACTCTCTACTACTCACTCTACTACTCACGCTCTACTACTCTCTACTACTCACTCTCTACTACTCCACTACTTTCTACTACTCACTCTCTACTACTCACTCTCTACTACTCACTCTCTACTACTCTATTACTCTCTACTACTCTCTCTACTACTCACTCTACTACTCACTCTCTACTACTCTCTCTCTACTACTCACTCTACTACTCTCTAATACTCACTCTGTACTACTCTCTACTACTCACACTCTACTACTCACTCTACTACTCTCTACTACTCAATCTACTACCCTCTACTTATCTTTACCACTCACTCTCTACTACTTGACTACTCACTCTCTACTAATCTCTCTACTACTCACTCTCTACTACTCACTCTCTACTACTCACTCTACTACTCTCTACTACTCACTCTACTACTCTCTAATACTCACTCTACCACTCTCTAATACTCACTCTACTACTCTCTACTACTCACTCTACTACTCTCTACTACTCACTCTACTACCCTCTACTTATCTTTACCACTCACTGTCTACTACTCGACTACTCACTCTCTACTAACTCTCTACGACTCACTCTCTACTACTCACTCTACTACTCTTTACTACTCACTCTCTACTACTCACTCTACTACTCTACTACCACTTACTACTCTCCACTACTCCTCTACTACTCTCTTCTACTCACTCTCTAGTACTCACTCTGTACTACCCACTCTCTACTACACACTCTCTACTACTTGCTCTCTACTACTCACTCTCTACTACTCACTCTATACTCACTCTCTACTACTCTCTACTACTCACTCTACTACTCACTCTCTACTACTCTCTACTACTCACTCTCTACTACTCCACTACTCTCTTCTACTCACTCTCTACTACTCACTCTCTACTACTCTAGTACTCTCTGCTACTCTCTCTCTACTACACACTCTCTACTACTCACTCTCTACTACACTCTACTACTCACTCCTCTACTACACACTCTCTACTACTCACTCTCTACTACTCACTCTACTACTCTCTCTCTACTACTCACTACTACTCTCTACTACTCACTCTCTACTACTCTATCTCTACTACTCACTCTCTACTACTCTCTCTCTACTACTCTCTCTGCTACTCACTCTCTACTACTCTACTACTCTCTACTTCTCTCTCTCTACTACTCTCTACTACTCACTCTCTACTACTCTACTACTCACTCTCTACTACTCACTCTCTACTACTCACTCTCTACTACTCTCTCTCTACTACTCACTCTCTACTACTCTCTACTACTCACTACTACTCACTCTCTACTACTCACTCTATACTCACTCTCTACTACTCTCTACTACTCACTCTACTACTCACGCTCTACTACTCTCTCCTCACTCTCTACTACTCCACTATTTCTACTACTCACTCTCTACTACTCACTCTCTACTACTCACTCTCTACTACTCTATTACTCTCTACTACTCTCTCTCTACTACTCACTCTCTACTACTCACTCTCTACTACTCACTCTCTACTACTCTCTACTGCTCACTCTCTACTACACACTCTCTACTACTCCCTCTCTACTACTCACTCTACTACTCTCTCTCTCTACTAATCACTACTACTCTCTACTACTCACTCTCTACTACTCACTCTCTACTACTCTTTACTACTCACTCTCTACTATAACTCTCTACTACTCACTCTACTACTCTCTAATACTCACTCTACTACTCTCTACCACTCACTCTCCACTACTCTACTGCTCACTCTCTACTACTCACTCCTCTACTACTCACTCTCTACTATTCACTCTCTACTACTCACTCTCTATCTTCTCACTCTCTACTACTCTGTACTACTCACTCTACTAACCTCTACTGCTCTTTACCACTCACTCTCTACTACTCGACTATTCACTCTCTACTAATCTCTCTACTGCTCACTCTCTACTACTCACTCTACTACTCTCTACTACTCACTCTACTACTCTCTAACTACTCACTCTCTAGTACTCACTCTCTACTACTCACTCTCTGCTACTCACTCTCTACTACTTTCTACAACTCACTCTCTACTACACACTCTACTATTTGCTCTCCACTACTCACTCTCACCACTCTCTACTACTCACTCTCTACTACTCACCTCTACTACTCTACTACTCTCTACTACTCTATGTCTACTACTAACTCTCTACTACTCTCTACTACTCACTCTCTACTACTCTCTACTACTCTCTACTACTCACTCTCTACTACTCTCTACTACTCACTCTACTACTCTCTCTCTACTACTTTCTACTACTCACTCTACTACTCAATATCTACTACTCTCTACTACTCACTCTCTACTACTCACTCTACTACTCTCTACTACTCACTCTGCTACTCACTCTCTAGTACTCACTCTCTACTACTCACTCTCTACTACTCACGCTCTCTACTACTTGCTTTCTTCTACTCGCTCTCTACTACTCACTCTATACTCACTCTCTACTACACTCTACTACTCACTCTACCACTCACTCTCTACTACTCTCTACTACTCACTCTCTACTACTCCACTACTCTCTACTACTCACTCTCTACTAATCACTCTCTACTACTCTACTACTCTCTACTACTCTCTCTCTACTACTCAGTGTCTACTACTCTCTCTCTACTACTCTCTACTACTCAACTACTCACTCTCTACTACTCTCTACTACTCTCTACTACTATCGCTCTACTTCTCACTCTCTACTACTCACTCTACTACTCTCTATCTACTCACTCTAGCTAATCACTCTCAGTACTCACTCTCTACTACTCACTCTCTACTACTCTCTACTACTCACGCTCTACTACACACTCTCTACTACTTGCTCTCTACTACTCGCTCTCACCACTCTCTACTACTCACTCTACTACTCACTCTCTACTACTCACTCTCTACTACTCTCTATTACTCACTCTCTACTACTCCACTACTCTCTACTACTCACTCTCTACTACTCACTCTCTACTTCTCTCTATTACTCACTCCCTACTACTCACTCTCTACTACTCTCCACTCACTCACTCTCTACTACTCACTCTCTACTACTCTCTCTCTACTACTCTCTACTACTTGCTCTACTACTCACTCTCTACTACTCTCTACTATTCACTCTCTACTAGTCACTCTTTACTACTCACTCTACTACTCTCTACTACTCACTCTCTACTACACACTCTCTACTACCTGCTTTCTAACTACTCACTCTCTACCACTCTCTACTACTCACTCTATACTCACTCTCTGCTACTCTCTACTACTCACTCTTCTCCTCACTCTCTACTACTCACTCTCTACTACTCTCTACTACACTCTACTACTCACTCTCTACTACTCACTCTCTACTACTCACTCTCTACTCACTCTCTAGTACTCACTCTCTACTACTCACTCTCTACTACTCACTCTCTACTACTCACTCTATAATCACTCTCTACTACTCTCTACTACTCACTCTACTACTCACTCTCTACTACTCTCTACTACTCACTCTCTACTACTCCACTACTCCTACTACTCACTCTCTACTACTCATCTCTACTACTCACTCTCTACTACTCTACTACTCTCTACTACTCTCTCTCTACTACTCACTCTCTACTACTCTCTACTACTCACTCTCTACTACACACTCTCTACTACTCACTCTCTACTACTCACTCTCTACTACTCTCTACTACTATCTCTCTACTTCTCACTCTCTACTACTCTCTCTCTACTACTCACTCTCTACTACTCTCTACTACTCACGCTCTACTACACACTCTCTACTACTTGCTCTCTACTACTCGCTCTCAACCACTCTCTACTACTCACTCTACTACTCACTCTCTGCTACTCACTCTCTACTACTCTCTATTACTCACTCTCTACTACTCCACCACTCTCTAGCTACTCACTCTCTACCACTCTCTACTACTCTCTCTCTACTACTCACTCTCTACTACTCTCTAAACTCACTACTACTCACTACTACTCACTCTCTACTACTCACTCTATACTACTCTCTCTCTACTACTCTCTACTACTCGCTTTACTACTCTATCTCTACTACTCTCTACTATTCACTCTCTACTAGTCACTCTTTACTACTCACTCTACTACTCTCTACTACTCACTCTCTACTACACACTCTCTACTACCTGCTCTCTACTACTCGCTCTCTACCACTCTCTACTACTCACTCTATACTCACTCTCTGATCACTCTACTACTCACTCTACTCCTCACTCTCTACTACTCACTCTCTACTACTCACTCTCTACTACTCTCTACTACTCACTCTCTACTACACACTCTCTACTACTCACTCTACTACTCTCTCTCTCTACTACTCTCTACTACTCTCTACTACTCACTCTCTACTACTCACTCTCTACTACTCACTATATACTCACTCTCTGCTACTCTCTACTCCTCACTCTACTCCTCACTCTCTACTACTCACTCTCTACTACTTGCTCTCTACTACTCACTCTCTACTACTCACTCTATAATCACTCTCTACTACTCTCTACTGCTCACTCTACTACTCACTCTCTACTACTCTCTACTACTCACTCTCTACTACTCCACTACTCTCTACTACTCACTCTCTACTACTCACTCTCTACTACTCATTCTCTACTACTCTACTACTCTCTACTACTCTCTCTCTACTACTCACTCTCTACTACTCACTCTCTACTACTCTCTACTACTCACTATCTACTACACACTCTCTACTACTCACTCTCTACTACTCACTCTACTACTCTCTCTCTCTACTACTGTCTACTACTCTCTACTACTCACTCTCTACTACTCACTCTCTACTACTCACTCTATACTCACTCTCTGCTACCTCTACTTCTCACTCTACTCCTCACTCTCTACTACTCACTCTCTACTACTCTCTACTACTCTCTACTACTCACTCTCTAATACTCTCTCTCTACTACTCACTCTCCTACTACTCGCTCTCTACTACTCTCTACTACTCACTCTCTAGTACTCACTCTCTACTACTCACTCCTACTACACACTCTCTACTACTTGCTCTCTACTACTCACTCTCTACTACTCACTCTATACTCACTCTCTACTACTCTCTACTACTCACTCTACTACTCACTCTCTACTACTCTCTACTACTCACTCTCTACTACTCCACTACTCTCTACTACTTACTCTCTACTACTCACTCTCTACTACTCACTCTCTACCACTCTCTCTCTACTACTCACTCTCTACTACTCGCTCTCTACTACTCTCTACTACTCACTCTCTAGTACTCACTCTCTACTACTCACTCTCTACTACACACTCTCTACTACTTGCTCTCTACTACTCACTCTCTACTACTCACTCTATAATCACTCTCTACTACTCTCTACTACTCACTCTACTACTCACTCTCTACTACTCTCTACTACTCACTCTCTACTACTCCACTACTCTCTACTACTCACTCTCTAGTACTCACTCTCACTACTTACTCTCTACTACTCTACTACTCACTCTCTACTACACTCTCTCTACTACTCTCTCTCTACTACTCTCTACTGCTCGCTCTACTACTCACTCTCTACTACTCTCTACTATTCACTCTCTACGAGTCACTCTTTACCACTCACTCTACTACTCTCTACTACACACTCTCTACTACACACTCTCTACTACCTGCTCTCTACTACTCGCTCTCTACCACTCTCTACTACTCACTCTATACTCACTCTCTGCTACTCTCTACTACTCACTCTCTACTACTCACTCTCTACTACTCACTCTATACTCACTCTCTGCTAATCTCTACTTCTCACTCTACTCCTCACTCTCTACTACTCACTCTCTACTACTCTCTACTACTCTCTACTACTCACTCTCTAATACTCTCTCTCTACTACTCACTCTCTACTACTCGCTCTCTACTACTCTCTACTACTCACTCTCTAGTACTCACTATCTACTACTCACTCTCTACTACACACTCTCTACTACTTGCTCTCTACTACTCACTCTCTACTACTCACTCTATACTCACTCTCTACTACTCTCTACTACTCACTCTACTACTCACTCTCTACTACTCTCTACTACTCACTCTCTACTACTCCACTACTCTCTACTACTTACTCTCTACTACTCACTCTCTACTACTCACTCTCTACCACTCTCTCTCTACTACTCACTCTCTACTACTCGCTCTCTACTACTCTCTACTACTCACTCTCTAGTACTCACTCTCTACTACTCACTCTCTACTACACACTCTCTACTACTTGCTCTCTACTACTCACTCTCTACTACTCACTCTATAATCACTCTCTACTACTCTCTACTACTCACTCTACTACTCACTCTCTTCTACTCTCTACTACTCACTCTCTACCACTCCACTACTCTCTACTACTCACTCTCTAGTACTCACTCTCTACTACTTACTCTCTACTACTCTACTACTCTCTACTACTCTCTCTCTACTACTCACTCTCTACTACTCACTCTCTACTACTCTCTACTACTTACTCTCTACTACTCTACTACTCTCTACTACTCTCTCTCTACTACTCACTCTCTACTACTCTCTCTCTACTACTCTCTACTACTCGCTCTACTACTCACTCTCTACTACTCTCTACTATTCACTCTCTACGAGTCACTCTTTACCACTCACTCTACTACTCTCTACTACACACTCTCTACTACACACTCTCTACTACCTGCTCTCTACTACTCGCTCTCTACCACTCTCTACTACTCACTCTATACTCACTCTCTGC
>NW_028188163.1:0-98000 GCF_964204655.1 Triturus cristatus | reverse complement strand
TACCATAACCTAAAAATTCTCAGTGAGAAAGATACCATGTCACAGGGCTAGCACTGAGATCTTTTTATTTATGTCCTAATATAGGTGCTGGAATGGTGTAGAGAGTAGTAGCAAAGTTAGGCTTTTGATTGAGAGAAGTATGCTAGGTTGGAAATAAAAGTCAGATTTGAGTTTGTAGTGAGCTGTGGATTTTCGCAGAGTTACAGACGCCATAGTACTCATTATTAGCACATTATAACAATCTGTTTATTGTGTTGCATTAGTTTGGAGATATTCAAGTTCTGTTAATGGACTAACAGTGGACTTTTCCATCTGCAGATTATACTGAATGACCAGCAGAGGGAGTGATGCCGTAGACCATTTCTCTGCGATGCTGAGACCAAAAAAAAAAAGAAAGCGTCCTCAGCCTTCGGCTTCCATTATCAATTTACATGGTAGGTGAAACTCTCATTTAATCGCTTTGCTTGTCATTAGAAGGAGTTCATAGCATCTGACGGCTCTTGGCACCTTTGAGGCTGCAATGAGTTGTCTTCTGTTAGAGCGATTGACTTACTTTCAAATGGGGGAAGCTTATTTATCCTGCCTCCCTGCACTCTGTATGTGGCGCTCTGATACTCAACATGGAGTGCTCTTTCAGATACTCTGTGTTCTGGTCACTCCAGCCCACTTTCAAAAGGGGAGCCCAGTACTTTCAATGGTGCAGAGTACTTTCCCATTACACTTCCTACTTCCGTTGCAGTCATAATAACCGATAGTTAACCAGAGCAGACTTGCTGAAGTCTCATTGTCCTGTGTTATGGTCACCCAGGGCGATTTGTCATGAGGTGCTCTGACATCATAAAGCTACAGCATGGTGTCATCTGACATGAGAGCAAGCAATAGGATGCCTTTTTCATGGAATTGAAATGGGTAGCAGGCTAGACAGGATGTGCAGGTGAAGACAAAGATGGTAACATGAATAAACTCAGGCATTAGTTGACTTATGCATTTGTTTGAAGGTTTGGGTGATCATAATATTCTCGAGATCTCTATAGGTTAACTGATAGGGTTGCACAAGAATGAAGATGTTAGAATCTGTTATTCGTAGTTTTTATTATTACCTCTAGCTGTAGCATAAGCCTTCTTTCAAAACCTTATCAGATCACTTAATAGTTACTGCTGTACCATAACCTAAAAATTCTCAGTGAGAAAGATACCATGTCACAGGGCTAGCACTGAGATCTTTTTATTTATGTCCTAATATAGGTGCTGGAATGGTGTAGAGAGTAGTAGCAAAGTTAGGCTTTTGATTGAGAGAAGTATGCTAGGTTGGAAATAAAAGTCAGATTTGAGTTTGTAGTGAGCTGTGGATTTTCGCAGAGTTACAGACGCCATAGTACTCATTATTAGCACATTATAACAATCTGTTTATTGTGTTGCATTAGTTTGGAGATATTCAAGTTCTGTTAATGGACTAACAGTGGACTTTTCCATCTGCAGATTATACTGAATGACCAGCAGAGGGAGTGATGCCGTAGACCATTTCTCTGCGATGCTGAGACCAAAAAAAAAAAGAAAGCGTCCTCAGCCTTCGGCTTCCATTATCAATTTACATGGTAGGTGAAACTCTCATTTAATCGCTTTGCTTGTCATTAGAAGGAGTTCATAGCATCTGACGGCTCTTGGCACCTTTGAGGCTGCAATGAGTTGTCTTCTGTTAGAGCGATTGACTTACTTTCAAATGGGGGAAGCTTATTTATCCTGCCTCCCTGCACTCTGTATGTGGCGCTCTGATACTCAACATGGAGTGCTCTTTCAGATACTCTGTGTTCTGGTCACTCCAGCCCACTTTCAAAAGGGGAGCCCAGTACTTTCAATGGTGCAGAGTACTTTCCCATTACACTTCCTACTTCCGTTGCAGTCATAATAACCGATAGTTAACCAGAGCAGACTTGCTGAAGTCTCATTGTCCTGTGTTATGGTCACCCAGGGCGATTTGTCATGAGGTGCTCTGACATCATAAAGCTACAGCATGGTGTCATCTGACATGAGAGCAAGCAATAGGATGCCTTTTTCATGGAATTGAAATGGGTAGCAGGCTAGACAGGATGTGCAGGTGAAGACAAAGATGGTAACATGAATAAACTCAGGCATTAGTTGACTTATGCATTTGTTTGAAGGTTTGGGTGATCATAATATTCTCGAGATCTCTATAGGTTAACTGATAGGGTTGCACAAGAATGAAGATGTTAGAATCTGTTATTCGTAGTTTTTATTATTACCTCTAGCTGTAGCATAAGCCTTCTTTCAAAACCTTATCAGATCACTTAATAGTTACTGCTGTACCATAACCTAAAAATTCTCAGTGAGAAAGATACCATGTCACAGGGCTAGCACTGAGATCTTTTTATTTATGTCCTAATATAGGTGCTGGAATGGTGTAGAGAGTAGTAGCAAAGTTTGGCTTTTGATTGAGAGAAGCATGCTAGGTTGGAAATAAAAGTCAGATTTGAGTTTGTAGTGAGCTGTGGATTTTCGCAGAGTTACAGACGCCATAGTACTCATTATTAGCACATTATAAAAATCTGTTTATTGTGTTGCATTAGTTTGGAGATATTCAAGTTCTGTTAATGGACTAACAGTGCACTTTTCCATCTGCAGATTATACTGAATGACCAGCAGAGGGAGTGATGCCGTAGACCATTTCTCTGCGATGCCGAGACCAAAAAAAAAAAGAAAGCGTCCTCAGCCTTCGGCTTCCATTATCAATTTACATGGTACGTGAAACTCTCATTTAATCGCTTTGCTTGTCATTAGAAGGAGTTCATAGCATCTGACGGCTCTTGGCACCTTTGAGGCTGCAATGAGTTGTCTTCTGTTAGAGCGATTGACTTGCTTTCAAATGGGGGAAGCTTATTTATCCTGCCTCCCTGCACTCTGTATGTGGCGCTCTGATACTCAACATGGAGTGCTCTTTCAGATACTCTGTGTTCTGGTCACTCCAGCCCACTTTCAAAAGGGGAGCCCAGTACTTTCAATGGTGCAGAGTACTTTCCCATTACACTTCCTACTTCCGTTGCAGTCATAATAACCGATAGTTAACCAGAGCAGACTTGCTGAAGTCTCATTGTCCTGTGTTATGGTCACCCAGGGCGATTTGTCATGAGGTGCTCTGACATCATAAAGCTACAGCATGGTGTCATCTGACATGAGAGCAAGCAATAGGATGCCTTTTTCATGGAATTGAAATGGGTAGCAGGCTAGACAGGATGCGCAGGTGAAGACAAAGATGGTAACATGAATAAACTCAGGCATTAGTTGACTTATGCATTTGTTTGAAGGTTTGGGTGATCATAATATTCTCGAGATCTCTATAGGTTAACTGATAGGGTTGCACAAGAATGAAGATGTTAGAATCTGTTATTCGTAGTTTTTATTATTACCTCTAGCTGTAGCATAAGCCTTCTTTCAAAACCTTATCAGATCACTTAATAGTTACTGCTGTACCATAACCTAAAAATTCTCAGTGAGAAAGATACCATGTCACAGGGCTAGCACTGAGATCTTTTTATTTATGTCCTAATATAGGTGCTGGAATGGTGTAGAGAGTAGTAGCAAAGTTTGGCTTTTGATTGAGAGAAGTATGCTAGGTTGGAAATAAAAGTCAGATTTGAGTTTGTAGTGAGCTGTGGATTTTCGCAGAGTTACAGACGCCATAGTACTCATTATTAGCACATTATAAAAATCTGTTTATTGTGTTGCATTAGTTTGGAGATATTCAAGTTCTGTTAATGGACTAACAGTGGACTTTTCCATCTGCAGATTATACTGAATGACCAGCAGAGGGAGTGATGCCGTAGACCATTTCTCTGCGATGCCGAGACCAAAAAAAAAAAGAAAGCGTCCTCAGCCTTCGGCTTCCATTATCAATTTACATGGTACGTGAAACTCTCATTTAATTGCTTTGCTTGTCATTAGAAGGAGTTCATAGCATCTGACGGCTCTTGGCACCTTTGAGGCTGCAATGAGTTGTCTTCTGTTAGAGCGATTGACTTGCTTTCAAATGGGGGAAGCTTATTTATCCTGCCTCCCTGCACTCTGTATGTGGCGCTCTGATACTCAACATGGAGTGCTCTTTCAGATACTCTGTGTTCTGGTCACTCCAGCCCACTTTCAAAAGGGGAGCCCAGTACTTTCAATGGTGCAGAGTACTTTCCCATTACACTTCCTACTTCCGTTGCAGTCATAATAACCGATAGTTAACCAGAGCAGACTTGCTGAAGTCTCATTGTCCTGTGTTATGGTCACCCAGGGCGATTTGTCATGAGGTGCTCTGACATCATAAAGCTACAGCATGGTGTCATCTGACATGAGAGCAAGCAATAGGATGCCTTTTTCATGGAATTGCAATGGGTAGCAGGCTAGACAGGATGCGCAGGTGAAGACAAAGATGGTAACATGAATAAACTCAGGCATTAGTTGACTTATGCATTTGTTTGAAGGTTTGGGTGATCATAATATTCTCGAGATCTCTATAGGTTAACTGATAGGGTTGCACAAGAATGAAGATGTTAGAATCTGTTATTCGTAGTTTTTATTATTACCTCTAGCTGTAGCATAAGCCTTCTTTCAAAACCTTATCAGATCACTTAATAGTTACTGCTGTACCATAACCTAAAAATTCTCAGTGAGAAAGATACCATGTCACAGGGCTAGCACTGAGATCTTTTTATTTATGTCCTAATATAGGTGCTGGAATGGTGTAGAGAGTAGTAGCAAAGTTAGGCTTTTGATTGAGAGAAGTATGCTAGGTTGGAAATAAAAGTCAGATTTGAGTTTGTAGTGAGCTGTGGATTTTCGCAGAGTTACAGACGCCATAGTACTCATTATTAGCACATTATAACAATCTGTTTATTGTGTTGCATTAGTTTGGAGATATTCAAGTTCTGTTAATGGACTAACAGTGGACTTTTCCATCTGCAGATTATACTGAATGACCAGCAGAGGGAGTGATGCCGTAGACCATTTCTCTGCGATGCTGAGACCAAAAAAAAAAAGAAAGCGTCCTCAGCCTTCGGCTTCCATTATCAATTTACATGGTAGGTGAAACTCTCATTTAATCGCTTTGCTTGTCATTAGAAGGAGTTCATAGCATCTGACGGCTCTTGGCACCTTTGAGGCTGCAATGAGTTGTCTTCTGTTAGAGCGATTGACTTACTTTCAAATGGGGGAAGCTTATTTATCCTGCCTCCCTGCACTCTGTATGTGGCGCTCTGATACTCAACATGGAGTGCTCTTTCAGATACTCTGTGTTCTGGTCACTCCAGCCCACTTTCAAAAGGGGAGCCCAGTACTTTCAATGGTGCAGAGTACTTTCCCATTACACTTCCTACTTCCGTTGCAGTCATAATAACCGATAGTTAACCAGAGCAGACTTGCTGAAGTCTCATTGTCCTGTGTTATGGTCACCCAGGGCGATTTGTCATGAGGTGCTCTGACATCATAAAGCTACAGCATGGTGTCATCTGACATGAGAGCAAGCAATAGGATGCCTTTTTCATGGAATTGAAATGGGTAGCAGGCTAGACAGGATGTGCAGGTGAAGACAAAGATGGTAACATGAATAAACTCAGGCATTAGTTGACTTATGCATTTGTTTGAAGGTTTGGGTGATCATAATATTCTCGAGATCTCTATAGGTTAACTGATAGGGTTGCACAAGAATGAAGATGTTAGAATCTGTTATTCGTAGTTTTTATTATTACCTCTAGCTGTAGCATAAGCCTTCTTTCAAAACCTTATCAGATCACTTAATAGTTACTGCTGTACCATAACCTAAAAATTCTCAGTGAGAAAGATACCATGTCACAGGGCTAGCACTGAGATCTTTTTATTTATGTCCTAATATAGGTGCTGGAATGGTGTAGAGAGTAGTAGCAAAGTTTGGCTTTTGATTGAGAGAAGTATGCTAGGTTGGAAATAAAAGTCAGATTTGAGTTTGTAGTGAGCTGTGGATTTTCGCAGAGTTACAGACGCCATAGTACTCATTATTAGCACATTATAAAAATCTGTTTATTGTGTTGCATTAGTTTGGAGATATTCAAGTTCTGTTAATGGACTAACAGTGGACTTTTCCATCTGCAGATTATACTGAATGACCAGCAGAGGGAGTGATGCCGTAGACCATTTCTCTGCGATGCCGAGACCAAAAAAAAAAAGAAAGCGTCCTCAGCCTTCGGCTTCCATTATCAATTTACATGGTACGTGAAACTCTCATTTAATTGCTTTGCTTGTCATTAGAAGGAGTTCATAGCATCTGACGGCTCTTGGCACCTTTGAGGCTGCAATGAGTTGTCTTCTGTTAGAGCGATTGACTTGCTTTCAAATGGGGGAAGCTTATTTATCCTGCCTCCCTGCACTCTGTATGTGGCGCTCTGATACTCAACATGGAGTGCTCTTTCAGATACTCTGTGTTCTGGTCACTCCAGCCCACTTTCAAAAGGGGAGCCCAGTACTTTCAATGGTGCAGAGTACTTTCCCATTACACTTCCTACTTCCGTTGCAGTCATAATAACCGATAGTTAACCAGAGCAGACTTGCTGAAGTCTCATTGTCCTGTGTTATGGTCACCCAGGGCGATTTGTCATGAGGTGCTCTGACATCATAAAGCTACAGCATGGTGTCATCTGACATGAGAGCAAGCAATAGGATGCCTTTTTCATGGAATTGCAATGGGTAGCAGGCTAGACAGGATGCGCAGGTGAAGACAAAGATGGTAACATGAATAAACTCAGGCATTAGTTGACTTATGCATTTGTTTGAAGGTTTGGGTGATCATAATATTCTCGAGATCTCTATAGGTTAACTGATAGGGTTGCACAAGAATGAAGATGTTAGAATCTGTTATTCGTAGTTTTTATTATTACCTCTAGCTGTAGCATAAGCCTTCTTTCAAAACCTTATCAGATCACTTAATAGTTACTGCTGTACCATAACCTAAAAATTCTCAGTGAGAAAGATACCATGTCACAGGGCTAGCACTGAGATCTTTTTATTTATGTCCTAATATAGGTGCTGGAATGGTGTAGAGAGTAGTAGCAAAGTTTGGCTTTTGATTGAGAGAAGTATGCTAGGTTGGAAATAAAAGTCAGATTTGAGTTTGTAGTGAGCTGTGGATTTTCGCAGAGTTACAGACGCCATAGTACTCATTATTAGCACATTATAAAAATCTGTTTATTGTGTTGCATTAGTTTGGAGATATTCAAGTTCTGTTAATGGACTAACAGTGGACTTTTCCATCTGCAGATTATACTGAATGACCAGCAGAGGGAGTGATGCCGTAGACCATTTCTCTGCGATGCTGAGACCAAAAAAAAAAAGAAAGCGTCCTCAGCCTTCGGCTTCCATTATCAATTTACATGGTAGGTGAAACTCTCATTTAATCGCTTTGCTTGTCATTAGAAGGAGTTCATAGCATCTGACGGCTCTTGGCACCTTTGAGGCTGCAATGAGTTGTCTTCTGTTAGAGCGATTGACTTACTTTCAAATGGGGGAAGCTTATTTATCCTGCCTCCCTGCACTCTGTATGTGGCGCTCTGATACTCAACATGGAGTGCTCTTTCAGATACTCTGTGTTCTGGTCACTCCAGCCCACTTTCAAAAGGGGAGCCCAGTACTTTCAATGGTGCAGAGTACTTTCCCATTACACTTCCTACTTCCGTTGCAGTCATAATAACCGATAGTTAACCAGAGCAGACTTGCTGAAGTCTCATTGTCCTGTGTTATGGTCACCCAGGGCGATTTGTCATGAGGTGCTCTGACATCATAAAGCTACAGCATGGTGTCATCTGACATGAGAGCAAGCAATAGGATGCCTTTTTCATGGAATTGAAATGGGTAGCAGGCTAGACAGGATGTGCATGTGAAGACAAAGATGGTAACATGAATAAACTCAGGCATTAGTTGACTTATGCATTTGTTTGAAGGTTTGGGTGATCATAATATTCTCGAGATCTCTATAGGTTAACTGATAGGGTTGCACAAGAATGAAGATGTCAGAATCTGTTATTCGTAGTTTTTATTATTACCTCTAGCTGTAGCATAAGCCTTCTTTCAAAACCTTATCAGATCACTTAATAGTTACTGCTGTACCATAACCTAAAAATTCTCAGTGAGAAAGATACCATGTCACAGGGCTAGCACTGAGATCTTTTTATTTATGTCCTAATATAGGTGCTAGAATGGTGTAGAGAGTAGTAGCAAAGTTTGGCTTTTGATTGAGAGAAGTATGCTAGGTTGGAAATAAAAGTCAGATTTGAGTTTGTAGTGAGCTGTGGATTTTCGCAGAGTTACAGACGCCATAGTACTCATTATTAGCACATTATAAAAATCTGTTTATTGTGTTGCATTAGTTTGGAGATATTCAAGTTCTGTTAATGGACTAACAGTGGACTTTTCCATCTGCAGATTATACTGAATGACCAGCAGAGGGAGTGATGCCGTAGACCATTTCTCTGCGATGCTGAGACCAAAAAAAAAAAGAAAGCGTCCTCAGCCTTCGGCTTCCATTATCAATTTACATGGTAGGTGAAACTCTCATTTAATCGCTTTGCTTGTCATTAGAAGGAGTTCATAGCATCTGACGGCTCTTGGCACCTTTGAGGCTGCAATGAGTGGTCTTCTGTTAGAGCGATTGACTTACTTTCAAATGGGGGAAGCTTATTTATCCTGCCTCCCTGCACTCTGTATGTGGCGCTCTGATACTCAACATGGAGTGCTCTTTCAGATACTCTGTGTTCTGGTCACTCCAGCCCACTTTCAAAAGGGGAGCCCAGTACTTTCAATGGTGCAGAGTACTTTCCCATTACACTTCCTACTTCCGTTGCAGTCATAATAACCGATAGTTAACCAGAGCAGACTTGCTGAAGTCTCATTGTCCTGTGTTATGGTCACCCAGGGCGATTTGTCATGAGGTGCTCTGACATCATAAAGCTACAGCATGGTGTCAACTGACATGAGAGCAAGCAATAGGATGCCTTTTTCATGGAATTGAAATGGGTAGCAGGCTAGACAGGATGTGCAGGTGAAGACAAAGATGGTAACATGAATAAACTCAGGCATTAGTTGACTTATGCATTTGTTTGAAGGTTTGGGTGATCATAATATTCTCGAGATCTCTATAGGTTAACTGATAGGGTTGCACAAGAATGAAGATGTTAGAATCTGTTATTCGTAGTTTTTATTATTACCTCTAGCTGTAGCATAAGCCTTCTTTCAAAACCTTATCAGATCACTTAATAGTTACTGCTGTACCATAACCTAAAAATTCTCAGTGAGAAAGATACCATGTCACAGGGCTAGCACTGAGATCTTTTTATTTATGTCCTAATATAGGTGCTGGAATGGTGTAGAGAGTAGTAGCAAAGTTTGGCTTTTGATTGAGAGAAGTATGCTAGGTTGGAAATAAAAGTCAGATTTGAGTTTGTAGTGAGCTGTGGATTTTCGCAGAGTTACAGACGCCATAGTACTCATTATTAGCACATTATAAAAATCTGTTTCTTGTGTTGCATTAGTTTGGAGATATTCAAGTTCTGTTAATGGACTAACAGTGGACTTTTCCATCTGCAGATTATACTGAATGACCAGCAGAGGGAGTGATGCCGTAGACCATTTCTCTGCGATGCTGAGACCAAAAAAAAAAAGAAAGCGTCCTCAGCCTTCGGCTTCCATTATCAATTTACATGGTAGGTGAAACTCCCATTTAATCGCTTTGCTTGTCATTAGAAGGAGTTCATAGCATCTGACGGCTCTTGGCACCTTTGAGGCTGCAATGAGTTGTCTTCTGTTAGAGCGATTGACTTACTTTCAAATGGGGGAAGCTTATTTATCCTGCCTCCCTGCACTCTGTATGTGGCGCTCTGATACTCAACATGGAGTGCTCTTTCAGATACTCTGTGTTCTGGTCACTCCAGCCCACTTTCAAAAGGGGAGCCCAGTACTTTCAATGGTGCAGAGTACTTTCCCATTACACTTCCTACTTCTGTTGCAATCATAATAACCGATAGTTAACCAGAGCAGACTTGCTGAAGTCTCATTGTCCTGTGTTATGGTCACCCAGGGCGATTTGTCATGAGGTGCTCTGACATCATAAAGCTACAGCATGGTGTCATCTGACATGAGAGCAAGCAATAGGATGCCTTTTTCATGGAATTGAAATGGGTAGCAGGCTAGACAGGATGTGCAGGTGAAGACAAAGATGGTAACATGAATAAACTCAGGCATTAGTTGACTTATGCATTTGTTTGAAGGTGTGGGTGATCATAATATTCTCGAGATATCTATAGGTTAACTGATAGGGTTGCACAAGAATGAAGATGTTAGAATCTGTTATTCATAGTTTTTATTATTACCTCTAGCTGTAGCATAAGCCTTCTTTCAAAACCTTATCAGATCACTTAATAGTTACTGCTGTACCATAACCTAAAAATTCTCAGTGAGAAAGATACCATGTCACAGGGCTAGCACTGAGATCTTTTTATTTATGTCCTAATATAGGTGCTGGAATGGTGTAGAGAGTAGTAGCAAAGTTTGGCTTTTGATTGAGAGAAGTATGCTAGGTTGGAAATAAAAGTCAGATTTGAGTTTGTAGTGAGCTGTGGATTTTCGCAGAGTTACAGACGCCATAGTACTCATTATTAGCACATTATAAAAATCTGTTTATTGTGTTGCATTAGTTTGGAGATATTCAAGTTCTGTTAATGGACTAACAGTGGACTTTTCCATCTGCAGATTATACTGAATGACCAGCAGAGGGAGTGATGCCGTAGACCATTTCTCTGCGATGCCGAGACCAAAAAAAAAAAGAAAGCGTCCTCAGCCTTCGGCTTCCATTATCAATTTACATGGTACGTGAAACTCTCATTTAATTGCTTTGCTTGTCATTAGAAGGAGTTCATAGCATCTGACGGCTCTTGGCACCTTTGAGGCTGCAATGAGTTGTCTTCTGTTAGAGCGATTGACTTGCTTTCAAATGGGGGAAGCTTATTTATCCTGCCTCCCTGCACTCTGTATGTGGCGCTCTGATACTCAACATGGAGTGCTCTTTCAGATACTCTGTGTTCTGGTCACTCCAGCCCACTTTCAAAAGGGGAGCCCAGTACTTTCAATGGTGCAGAGTACTTTCCCATTACACTTCCTACTTCCGTTGCAGTCATAATAACCGATAGTTAACCAGAGCAGACTTGCTGAAGTCTCATTGTCCTGTGTTATGGTCACCCAGGGCGATTTGTCATGAGGTGCTCTGACATCATAAAGCTACAGCATGGTGTCATCTGACATGAGAGCAAGCAATAGGATGCCTTTTTCATGGAATTGAAATGGGTAGCAGGCTAGACAGGATGTGCAGGTGAAGACAAAGATGGTAACATGAATAAACTCAGGCATTAGTTGACTTATGCATTTGTTTGAAGGTTTGGGTGATCATAATATTCTCGAGATCTCTATAGGTTAACTGATAGGGTTGCACAAGAATGAAGATGTTAGAATCTGTTATTCGTAGTTTTTATTATTACCTCTAGCTGTAGCATAAGCCTTCTTTCAAAACCTTATCAGATCACTTAATAGTTACTGCTGTACCATAACCTAAAAATTCTCAGTGAGAAAGATACCATGTCACAGGGCTAGCACTGAGATCTTTTTATTTATGTCCTAATATAGGTGCTGGAATGGTGTAGAGAGTAGTAGCAAAGTTAGGCTTTTGATTGAGAGAAGTATGCTAGGTTGGAAATAAAAGTCAGATTTGAGTTTGTAGTGAGCTGTGGATTTTCGCAGAGTTACAGACGCCATAGTACTCATTATTAGCACATTATAACAATCTGTTTATTGTGTTGCATTAGTTTGGAGATATTCAAGTTCTGTTAATGGACTAACAGTGGACTTTTCCATCTGCAGATTATACTGAATGACCAGCAGAGGGAGTGATGCCGTAGACCATTTCTCTGCGATGCTGAGACCAAAAAAAAAAAGAAAGCGTCCTCAGCCTTCGGCTTCCATTATCAATTTACATGGTAGGTGAAACTCTCATTTAATCGCTTTGCTTGTCATTAGAAGGAGTTCATAGCATCTGACGGCTCTTGGCACCTTTGAGGCTGCAATGAGTTGTCTTCTGTTAGAGCGATTGACTTACTTTCAAATGGGGGAAGCTTATTTATCCTGCCTCCCTGCACTCTGTATGTGGCGCTCTGATACTCAACATGGAGTGCTCTTTCAGATACTCTGTGTTCTGGTCACTCCAGCCCACTTTCAAAAGGGGAGCCCAGTACTTTCAATGGTGCAGAGTACTTTCCCATTACACTTCCTACTTCCGTTGCAGTCATAATAACCGATAGTTAACCAGAGCAGACTTGCTGAAGTCTCATTGTCCTGTGTTATGGTCACCCAGGGCGATTTGTCATGAGGTGCTCTGACATCATAAAGCTACAGCATGGTGTCATCTGACATGAGAGCAAGCAATAGGATGCCTTTTTCATGGAATTGAAATGGGTAGCAGGCTAGACAGGATGTGCAGGTGAAGACAAAGATGGTAACATGAATAAACTCAGGCATTAGTTGACTTATGCATTTGTTTGAAGGTTTGGGTGATCATAATATTCTCGAGATCTCTATAGGTTAACTGATAGGGTTGCACAAGAATGAAGATGTTAGAATCTGTTATTCGTAGTTTTTATTATTACCTCTAGCTGTAGCATAAGCCTTCTTTCAAAACCTTATCAGATCACTTAATAGTTACTGCTGTACCATAACCTAAAAATTCTCAGTGAGAAAGATACCATGTCACAGGGCTAGCACTGAGATCTTTTTATTTATGTCCTAATATAGGTGCTGGAATGGTGTAGAGAGTAGTAGCAAAGTTAGGCTTTTGATTGAGAGAAGTATGCTAGGTTGGAAATAAAAGTCAGATTTGAGTTTGTAGTGAGCTGTGGATTTTCGCAGAGTTACAGACGCCATAGTACTCATTATTAGCACATTATAACAATCTGTTTATTGTGTTGCATTAGTTTGGAGATATTCAAGTTCTGTTAATGGACTAACAGTGGACTTTTCCATCTGCAGATTATACTGAATGACCAGCAGAGGGAGTGATGCCGTAGACCATTTCTCTGCGATGCTGAGACCAAAAAAAAAAAGAAAGCGTCCTCAGCCTTCGGCTTCCATTATCAATTTACATGGTAGGTGAAACTCTCATTTAATCGCTTTGCTTGTCATTAGAAGGAGTTCATAGCATCTGACGGCTCTTGGCACCTTTGAGGCTGCAATGAGTTGTCTTCTGTTAGAGCGATTGACTTACTTTCAAATGGGGGAAGCTTATTTATCCTGCCTCCCTGCACTCTGTATGTGGCGCTCTGATACTCAACATGGAGTGCTCTTTCAGATACTCTGTGTTCTGGTCACTCCAGCCCACTTTCAAAAGGGGAGCCCAGTACTTTCAATGGTGCAGAGTACTTTCCCATTACACTTCCTACTTCCGTTGCAGTCATAATAACCGATAGTTAACCAGAGCAGACTTGCTGAAGTCTCATTGTCCTGTGTTATGGTCACCCAGGGCGATTTGTCATGAGGTGCTCTGACATCATAAAGCTACAGCATGGTGTCATCTGACATGAGAGCAAGCAATAGGATGCCTTTTTCATGGAATTGAAATGGGTAGCAGGCTAGACAGGATGTGCAGGTGAAGACAAAGATGGTAACATGAATAAACTCAGGCATTAGTTGACTTATGCATTTGTTTGAAGGTTTGGGTGATCATAATATTCTCGAGATCTCTATAGGTTAACTGATAGGGTTGCACAAGAATGAAGATGTTAGAATCTGTTATTCGTAGTTTTTATTATTACCTCTAGCTGTAGCATAAGCCTTCTTTCAAAACCTTATCAGATCACTTAATAGTTACTGCTGTACCATAACCTAAAAATTCTCAGTGAGAAAGATACCATGTCACAGGGCTAGCACTGAGATCTTTTTATTTATGTCCTAATATAGGTGCTGGAATGGTGTAGAGAGTAGTAGCAAAGTTTGGCTTTTGATTGAGAGAAGCATGCTAGGTTGGAAATAAAAGTCAGATTTGAGTTTGTAGTGAGCTGTGGATTTTCGCAGAGTTACAGACGCCATAGTACTCATTATTAGCACATTATAAAAATCTGTTTATTGTGTTGCATTAGTTTGGAGATATTCAAGTTCTGTTAATGGACTAACAGTGCACTTTTCCATCTGCAGATTATACTGAATGACCAGCAGAGGGAGTGATGCCGTAGACCATTTCTCTGCGATGCCGAGACCAAAAAAAAAAAGAAAGCGTCCTCAGCCTTCGGCTTCCATTATCAATTTACATGGTACGTGAAACTCTCATTTAATCGCTTTGCTTGTCATTAGAAGGAGTTCATAGCATCTGACGGCTCTTGGCACCTTTGAGGCTGCAATGAGTTGTCTTCTGTTAGAGCGATTGACTTGCTTTCAAATGGGGGAAGCTTATTTATCCTGCCTCCCTGCACTCTGTATGTGGCGCTCTGATACTCAACATGGAGTGCTCTTTCAGATACTCTGTGTTCTGGTCACTCCAGCCCACTTTCAAAAGGGGAGCCCAGTACTTTCAATGGTGCAGAGTACTTTCCCATTACACTTCCTACTTCCGTTGCAGTCATAATAACCGATAGTTAACCAGAGCAGACTTGCTGAAGTCTCATTGTCCTGTGTTATGGTCACCCAGGGCGATTTGTCATGAGGTGCTCTGACATCATAAAGCTACAGCATGGTGTCATCTGACATGAGAGCAAGCAATAGGATGCCTTTTTCATGGAATTGAAATGGGTAGCAGGCTAGACAGGATGCGCAGGTGAAGACAAAGATGGTAACATGAATAAACTCAGGCATTAGTTGACTTATGCATTTGTTTGAAGGTTTGGGTGATCATAATATTCTCGAGATCTCTATAGGTTAACTGATAGGGTTGCACAAGAATGAAGATGTTAGAATCTGTTATTCGTAGTTTTTATTATTACCTCTAGCTGTAGCATAAGCCTTCTTTCAAAACCTTATCAGATCACTTAATAGTTACTGCTGTACCATAACCTAAAAATTCTCAGTGAGAAAGATACCATGTCACAGGGCTAGCACTGAGATCTTTTTATTTATGTCCTAATATAGGTGCTGGAATGGTGTAGAGAGTAGTAGCAAAGTTTGGCTTTTGATTGAGAGAAGTATGCTAGGTTGGAAATAAAAGTCAGATTTGAGTTTGTAGTGAGCTGTGGATTTTCGCAGAGTTACAGACGCCATAGTACTCATTATTAGCACATTATAAAAATCTGTTTATTGTGTTGCATTAGTTTGGAGATATTCAAGTTCTGTTAATGGACTAACAGTGGACTTTTCCATCTGCAGATTATACTGAATGACCAGCAGAGGGAGTGATGCCGTAGACCATTTCTCTGCGATGCCGAGACCAAAAAAAAAAAGAAAGCGTCCTCAGCCTTCGGCTTCCATTATCAATTTACATGGTACGTGAAACTCTCATTTAATTGCTTTGCTTGTCATTAGAAGGAGTTCATAGCATCTGACGGCTCTTGGCACCTTTGAGGCTGCAATGAGTTGTCTTCTGTTAGAGCGATTGACTTGCTTTCAAATGGGGGAAGCTTATTTATCCTGCCTCCCTGCACTCTGTATGTGGCGCTCTGATACTCAACATGGAGTGCTCTTTCAGATACTCTGTGTTCTGGTCACTCCAGCCCACTTTCAAAAGGGGAGCCCAGTACTTTCAATGGTGCAGAGTACTTTCCCATTACACTTCCTACTTCCGTTGCAGTCATAATAACCGATAGTTAACCAGAGCAGACTTGCTGAAGTCTCATTGTCCTGTGTTATGGTCACCCAGGGCGATTTGTCATGAGGTGCTCTGACATCATAAAGCTACAGCATGGTGTCATCTGACATGAGAGCAAGCAATAGGATGCCTTTTTCATGGAATTGCAATGGGTAGCAGGCTAGACAGGATGCGCAGGTGAAGACAAAGATGGTAACATGAATAAACTCAGGCATTAGTTGACTTATGCATTTGTTTGAAGGTTTGGGTGATCATAATATTCTCGAGATCTCTATAGGTTAACTGATAGGGTTGCACAAGAATGAAGATGTTAGAATCTGTTATTCGTAGTTTTTATTATTACCTCTAGCTGTAGCATAAGCCTTCTTTCAAAACCTTATCAGATCACTTAATAGTTACTGCTGTACCATAACCTAAAAATTCTCAGTGAGAAAGATACCATGTCACAGGGCTAGCACTGAGATCTTTTTATTTATGTCCTAATATAGGTGCTGGAATGGTGTAGAGAGTAGTAGCAAAGTTAGGCTTTTGATTGAGAGAAGTATGCTAGGTTGGAAATAAAAGTCAGATTTGAGTTTGTAGTGAGCTGTGGATTTTCGCAGAGTTACAGACGCCATAGTACTCATTATTAGCACATTATAACAATCTGTTTATTGTGTTGCATTAGTTTGGAGATATTCAAGTTCTGTTAATGGACTAACAGTGGACTTTTCCATCTGCAGATTATACTGAATGACCAGCAGAGGGAGTGATGCCGTAGACCATTTCTCTGCGATGCTGAGACCAAAAAAAAAAAGAAAGCGTCCTCAGCCTTCGGCTTCCATTATCAATTTACATGGTAGGTGAAACTCTCATTTAATCGCTTTGCTTGTCATTAGAAGGAGTTCATAGCATCTGACGGCTCTTGGCACCTTTGAGGCTGCAATGAGTTGTCTTCTGTTAGAGCGATTGACTTACTTTCAAATGGGGGAAGCTTATTTATCCTGCCTCCCTGCACTCTGTATGTGGCGCTCTGATACTCAACATGGAGTGCTCTTTCAGATACTCTGTGTTCTGGTCACTCCAGCCCACTTTCAAAAGGGGAGCCCAGTACTTTCAATGGTGCAGAGTACTTTCCCATTACACTTCCTACTTCCGTTGCAGTCATAATAACCGATAGTTAACCAGAGCAGACTTGCTGAAGTCTCATTGTCCTGTGTTATGGTCACCCAGGGCGATTTGTCATGAGGTGCTCTGACATCATAAAGCTACAGCATGGTGTCATCTGACATGAGAGCAAGCAATAGGATGCCTTTTTCATGGAATTGAAATGGGTAGCAGGCTAGACAGGATGTGCAGGTGAAGACAAAGATGGTAACATGAATAAACTCAGGCATTAGTTGACTTATGCATTTGTTTGAAGGTTTGGGTGATCATAATATTCTCGAGATCTCTATAGGTTAACTGATAGGGTTGCACAAGAATGAAGATGTTAGAATCTGTTATTCGTAGTTTTTATTATTACCTCTAGCTGTAGCATAAGCCTTCTTTCAAAACCTTATCAGATCACTTAATAGTTACTGCTGTACCATAACCTAAAAATTCTCAGTGAGAAAGATACCATGTCACAGGGCTAGCACTGAGATCTTTTTATTTATGTCCTAATATAGGTGCTGGAATGGTGTAGAGAGTAGTAGCAAAGTTTGGCTTTTGATTGAGAGAAGTATGCTAGGTTGGAAATAAAAGTCAGATTTGAGTTTGTAGTGAGCTGTGGATTTTCGCAGAGTTACAGACGCCATAGTACTCATTATTAGCACATTATAAAAATCTGTTTATTGTGTTGCATTAGTTTGGAGATATTCAAGTTCTGTTAATGGACTAACAGTGGACTTTTCCATCTGCAGATTATACTGAATGACCAGCAGAGGGAGTGATGCCGTAGACCATTTCTCTGCGATGCCGAGACCAAAAAAAAAAAGAAAGCGTCCTCAGCCTTCGGCTTCCATTATCAATTTACATGGTACGTGAAACTCTCATTTAATTGCTTTGCTTGTCATTAGAAGGAGTTCATAGCATCTGACGGCTCTTGGCACCTTTGAGGCTGCAATGAGTTGTCTTCTGTTAGAGCGATTGACTTGCTTTCAAATGGGGGAAGCTTATTTATCCTGCCTCCCTGCACTCTGTATGTGGCGCTCTGATACTCAACATGGAGTGCTCTTTCAGATACTCTGTGTTCTGGTCACTCCAGCCCACTTTCAAAAGGGGAGCCCAGTACTTTCAATGGTGCAGAGTACTTTCCCATTACACTTCCTACTTCCGTTGCAGTCATAATAACCGATAGTTAACCAGAGCAGACTTGCTGAAGTCTCATTGTCCTGTGTTATGGTCACCCAGGGCGATTTGTCATGAGGTGCTCTGACATCATAAAGCTACAGCATGGTGTCATCTGACATGAGAGCAAGCAATAGGATGCCTTTTTCATGGAATTGCAATGGGTAGCAGGCTAGACAGGATGCGCAGGTGAAGACAAAGATGGTAACATGAATAAACTCAGGCATTAGTTGACTTATGCATTTGTTTGAAGGTTTGGGTGATCATAATATTCTCGAGATCTCTATAGGTTAACTGATAGGGTTGCACAAGAATGAAGATGTTAGAATCTGTTATTCGTAGTTTTTATTATTACCTCTAGCTGTAGCATAAGCCTTCTTTCAAAACCTTATCAGATCACTTAATAGTTACTGCTGTACCATAACCTAAAAATTCTCAGTGAGAAAGATACCATGTCACAGGGCTAGCACTGAGATCTTTTTATTTATGTCCTAATATAGGTGCTGGAATGGTGTAGAGAGTAGTAGCAAAGTTTGGCTTTTGATTGAGAGAAGTATGCTAGGTTGGAAATAAAAGTCAGATTTGAGTTTGTAGTGAGCTGTGGATTTTCGCAGAGTTACAGACGCCATAGTACTCATTATTAGCACATTATAAAAATCTGTTTATTGTGTTGCATTAGTTTGGAGATATTCAAGTTCTGTTAATGGACTAACAGTGGACTTTTCCATCTGCAGATTATACTGAATGACCAGCAGAGGGAGTGATGCCGTAGACCATTTCTCTGCGATGCTGAGACCAAAAAAAAAAAGAAAGCGTCCTCAGCCTTCGGCTTCCATTATCAATTTACATGGTAGGTGAAACTCTCATTTAATCGCTTTGCTTGTCATTAGAAGGAGTTCATAGCATCTGACGGCTCTTGGCACCTTTGAGGCTGCAATGAGTTGTCTTCTGTTAGAGCGATTGACTTACTTTCAAATGGGGGAAGCTTATTTATCCTGCCTCCCTGCACTCTGTATGTGGCGCTCTGATACTCAACATGGAGTGCTCTTTCAGATACTCTGTGTTCTGGTCACTCCAGCCCACTTTCAAAAGGGGAGCCCAGTACTTTCAATGGTGCAGAGTACTTTCCCATTACACTTCCTACTTCCGTTGCAGTCATAATAACCGATAGTTAACCAGAGCAGACTTGCTGAAGTCTCATTGTCCTGTGTTATGGTCACCCAGGGCGATTTGTCATGAGGTGCTCTGACATCATAAAGCTACAGCATGGTGTCATCTGACATGAGAGCAAGCAATAGGATGCCTTTTTCATGGAATTGAAATGGGTAGCAGGCTAGACAGGATGTGCATGTGAAGACAAAGATGGTAACATGAATAAACTCAGGCATTAGTTGACTTATGCATTTGTTTGAAGGTTTGGGTGATCATAATATTCTCGAGATCTCTATAGGTTAACTGATAGGGTTGCACAAGAATGAAGATGTCAGAATCTGTTATTCGTAGTTTTTATTATTACCTCTAGCTGTAGCATAAGCCTTCTTTCAAAACCTTATCAGATCACTTAATAGTTACTGCTGTACCATAACCTAAAAATTCTCAGTGAGAAAGATACCATGTCACAGGGCTAGCACTGAGATCTTTTTATTTATGTCCTAATATAGGTGCTAGAATGGTGTAGAGAGTAGTAGCAAAGTTTGGCTTTTGATTGAGAGAAGTATGCTAGGTTGGAAATAAAAGTCAGATTTGAGTTTGTAGTGAGCTGTGGATTTTCGCAGAGTTACAGACGCCATAGTACTCATTATTAGCACATTATAAAAATCTGTTTATTGTGTTGCATTAGTTTGGAGATATTCAAGTTCTGTTAATGGACTAACAGTGGACTTTTCCATCTGCAGATTATACTGAATGACCAGCAGAGGGAGTGATGCCGTAGACCATTTCTCTGCGATGCTGAGACCAAAAAAAAAAAGAAAGCGTCCTCAGCCTTCGGCTTCCATTATCAATTTACATGGTAGGTGAAACTCTCATTTAATCGCTTTGCTTGTCATTAGAAGGAGTTCATAGCATCTGACGGCTCTTGGCACCTTTGAGGCTGCAATGAGTGGTCTTCTGTTAGAGCGATTGACTTACTTTCAAATGGGGGAAGCTTATTTATCCTGCCTCCCTGCACTCTGTATGTGGCGCTCTGATACTCAACATGGAGTGCTCTTTCAGATACTCTGTGTTCTGGTCACTCCAGCCCACTTTCAAAAGGGGAGCCCAGTACTTTCAATGGTGCAGAGTACTTTCCCATTACACTTCCTACTTCCGTTGCAGTCATAATAACCGATAGTTAACCAGAGCAGACTTGCTGAAGTCTCATTGTCCTGTGTTATGGTCACCCAGGGCGATTTGTCATGAGGTGCTCTGACATCATAAAGCTACAGCATGGTGTCATCTGACATGAGAGCAAGCAATAGGATGCCTTTTTCATGGAATTGAAATGGGTAGCAGGCTAGACAGGATGTGCAGGTGAAGACAAAGATGGTAACATGAATAAACTCAGGCATTAGTTGACTTATGCATTTGTTTGAAGGTTTGGGTGATCATAATATTCTCGAGATCTCTATAGGTTAACTGATAGGGTTGCACAAGAATGAAGATGTTAGAATCTGTTATTCGTAGTTTTTATTATTACCTCTAGCTGTAGCATAAGCCTTCTTTCAAAACCTTATCAGATCACTTAATAGTTACTGCTGTACCATAACCTAAAAATTCTCAGTGAGAAAGATACCATGTCACAGGGCTAGCACTGAGATCTTTTTATTTATGTCCTAATATAGGTGCTGGAATGGTGTAGAGAGTAGTAGCAAAGTTTGGCTTTTGATTGAGAGAAGTATGCTAGGTTGGAAATAAAAGTGAGATTTGAGTTTGTAGTGAGCTGTGGATTTTCGCAGAGTTACAGACGCCATAGTACTCATTATTAGCACATTATAAAAATCTGTTTATTGTGTTGCATTAGTTTGGAGATATTCAAGTTCTGTTAATGGACTAACAGTGGACTTTTCCATCTGCAGATTATACTGAATGACCAGCAGAGGGAGTGATGCCGTAGACCATTTCTCTGCGATGCTGAGACCAAAAAAAAAAAGAAAGCGTCCTCAGCCTTCGGCTTCCATTATCAATTTACATGGTAGGTGAAACTCTCATTTAATCGCTTTGCTTGTCATTAGAAGGAGTTCATAGCATCTGACGGCTCTTGGCACCTTTGAGGCTGCAATGAGTTGTCTTCTGTTAGAGCGATTGACTTACTTTCAAATGGGGGAAGCTTATTTATCCTGCCTCCCTGCACTCTGTATGTGGCGCTCTGATACTCAACATGGAGTGCTCTTTCAGATACTCTGTGTTCTGGTCACTCCAGCCCACTTTCAAAAGGGGAGCCCAGTACTTTCAATGGTGCAGAGTACTTTCCCATTACACTTACTACTTCTGTTGCAGTCATAATAACCGATAGTTAACCAGAGCAGACTTGCTGAAGTCTCATTGTCCTGTGTTATGGTCACCCAGGGCGATTTGTCATGAGGTGCTCTGACATCATAAAGCTACAGCATGGTGTCATCTGACATGAGAGCAAGCAATAGGATGCCTTTTTCATGGAATTGAAATGGGTAGCAGGCTAGACAGGATGTGCAGGTGAAGACAAAGATGGTAACATGAATAAACTCAGGCATTAGTTGACTTATGCATTTGTTTGAAGGTTTGGGTGATCATAATATTCTCGAGATCTCTATAGGTTAACTGATAGGGTTGCACAAGAATGAAGATGTTAGAATCTGTTATTCGTAGTTTTTATTATTACCTCTAGCTGTAGCATAAGCCTTCTTTCAAAACCTTATCAGATCACTTAATAGTTACTGCTGTACCATAACCTAAAAATTCTCAGTGAGAAAGATACCATGTCACAGGGCTAGCACTGAGATCTTTTTATTTATGTCCTAATATAGGTGCTGGAATGGTGTAGAGAGTAGTAGCAAAGTTTGGCTTTTGATTGAGAGAAGTATGCTAGGTTGGAAATAAAAGTGAGATTTGAGTTTGTAGTGAGCTGTGGATTTTCGCAGAGTTACAGACGCCATAGTACTCATTATTAGCACATTATAAAAATCTGTTTATTGTGTTGCATTAGTTTGGAGATATTCAAGTTCTGTTAATGGACTAACAGTGGACTTTTCCATCTGCAGATTATACTGAATGACCAGCAGAGGGAGTGATGCCGTAGACCATTTCTCTGCGATGCTGAGACCAAAAAAAAAAAGAAAGCGTCCTCAGCCTTCGGCTTCCATTATCAATTTACATGGTAGGTGAAACTCTCATTTAATCGCTTTGCTTGTCATTAGAAGGAGTTCATAGCATCTGACGGCTCTTGGCACCTTTGAGGCTGCAATGAGTTGTCTTCTGTTAGAGCGATTGACTTACTTTCAAATGGGGGAAGCTTATTTATCCTGCCTCCCTGCACTCTGTATGTGGCGCTCTGATACTCAACATGGAGTGCTCTTTCAGATACTCTGTGTTCTGGTCACTCCAGCCCACTTTCAAAAGGGGAGCCCAGTACTTTCAATGGTGCAGAGTACTTTCCCATTACACTTCCTACTTCCGTTGCAGTCATAATAACCGATAGTTAACCAGAGCAGACTTGCTGAAGTCTCATTGTCCTGTGTTATGGTCACCCAGGGCGATTTGTCATGAGGTGCTCTGACATCATAAAGCTACAGCATGGTGTCATCTGACATGAGAGCAAGCAATAGGATGCCTTTTTCATGGAATTGAAATGGGTAGCAGGCTAGACAGGATGTGCAGGTGAAGACAAAGATGGTAACATGAATAAACTCAGGCATTAGTTGACTTATGCATTTGTTTGAAGGTTTGGGTGATCATAATATTCTCGAGATCTCTATAGGTTAACTGATAGGGTTGCACAAGAATGAAGATGTTAGAATCTGTTATTCGTAGTTTTTATTATTACCTCTAGCTGTAGCATAAGCCTTCTTTCAAAACCTTATCAGATCACTTAATAGTTACTGCTGTACCATAACCTAAAAATTCTCAGTGAGAAAGATACCATGTCACAGGGCTAGCACTGAGATCTTTTTATTTATGTCCTAATATAGGTGCTGGAATGGTGTAGAGAGTAGTAGCAAAGTTTGGCTTTTGATTGAGAGAAGTATGCTAGGTTGGAAATAAAAGTGAGATTTGAGTTTGTAGTGAGCTGTGGATTTTCGCAGAGTTACAGACGCCATAGTACTCATTATTAGCACATTATAAAAATCTGTTTATTGTGTTGCATTAGTTTGGAGATATTCAAGTTCTGTTAATGGACTAACAGTGGACTTTTCCATCTGCAGATTATACTGAATGACCAGCAGAGGGAGTGATGCCGTAGACCATTTCTCTGCGATGCTGAGACCAAAAAAAAAAAGAAAGCGTCCTCAGCCTTCGGCTTCCATTATCAATTTACATGGTAGGTGAAACTCTCATTTAATCGCTTTGCTTGTCATTAGAAGGAGTTCATAGCATCTGACGGCTCTTGGCACCTTTGAGGCTGCAATGAGTTGTCTTCTGTTAGAGCGATTGACTTACTTTCAAATGGGGGAAGCTTATTTATCCTGCCTCCCTGCACTCTGTATGTGGCGCTCTGATACTCAACATGGAGTGCTCTTTCAGATACTCTGTGTTCTGGTCACTCCAGCCCACTTTCAAAAGGGGAGCCCAGTACTTTCAATGGTGCAGAGTACTTTCCCATTACACTTACTACTTCTGTTGCAGTCATAATAACCGATAGTTAACCAGAGCAGACTTGCTGAAGTCTCATTGTCCTGTGTTATGGTCACCCAGGGCGATTTGTCATGAGGTGCTCTGACATCATAAAGCTACAGCATGGTGTCATCTGACATGAGAGCAAGCAATAGGATGCCTTTTTCATGGAATTGAAATGGGTAGCAGGCTAGACAGGATGTGCAGGTGAAGACAAAGATGGTAACATGAATAAACTCAGGCATTAGTTGACTTATGCATTTGTTTGAAGGTTTGGGTGATCATAATATTCTCGAGATCTCTATAGGTTAACTGATAGGGTTGCACAAGAATGAAGATGTTAGAATCTGTTATTCGTAGTTTTTATTATTACCTCTAGCTGTAGCATAAGCCTTCTTTCAAAACCTTATCAGATCACTTAATAGTTACTGCTGTACCATAACCTAAAAATTCTCAGTGAGAAAGATACCATGTCACAGGGCTAGCACTGAGATCTTTTTATTTATGTCCTAATATAGGTGCTGGAATGGTGTAGAGAGTAGTAGCAAAGTTTGGCTTTTGATTGAGAGAAGTATGCTAGGTTGGAAATAAAAGTGAGATTTGAGTTTGTAGTGAGCTGTGGATTTTCGCAGAGTTACAGACGCCATAGTACTCATTATTAGCACATTATAAAAATCTGTTTATTGTGTTGCATTAGTTTGGAGATATTCAAGTTCTGTTAATGGACTAACAGTGGACTTTTCCATCTGCAGATTATACTGAATGACCAGCAGAGGGAGTGATGCCGTAGACCATTTCTCTGCGATGCTGAGACCAAAAAAAAAAAGAAAGCGTCCTCAGCCTTCGGCTTCCATTATCAATTTACATGGTAGGTGAAACTCTCATTTAATCGCTTTGCTTGTCATTAGAAGGAGTTCATAGCATCTGACGGCTCTTGGCACCTTTGAGGCTGCAATGAGTTGTCTTCTGTTAGAGCGATTGACTTACTTTCAAATGGGAGAAGCTTATTTATCCTGCCTCCCTGCACTCTGTATGTGGCGCTCTGATACTCAACATGGAGTGCTCTTTCAGATACTCTGTGTTCTGGTCACTCCAGCCCACTTTCAAAAGGGGAGCCCAGTACTTTCAATGGTGCAGAGTACTTTCCCATTACACTTCCTACTTCTGTTGCAGTCATAATAACCGATAGTTAACCAGAGCAGACTTGCTGAAGTCTCATTGTCCTGTGTTATGGTCACCCAGGGCGATTTGTCATGAGGTGCTCTGACATCATAAAGCTACAGCATGGTGTCATCTGACATGAGAGCAAGCAATAGGATGCCTTTTTCATGGAATTGAAATGGGTAGCAGGCTAGACAGGATGTGCAGGTGAAGACAAAGATGGTAACATGAATAAACTCAGGCATTAGTTGACTTATGCATTTGTTTGAAGGTTTGGGTGATCATAATATTCTCGAGATATCTATAGGTTAACTGATAGGGTTGCACAAGAATGAAGATGTTAGAATCTGTTATTCATAGTTTTTATTATTACCTCTAGCTGTAGCATAAGCCTTCTTTCAAAACCTTATCAGATCACTTAATAGTTACTGCTGTACCATAACCTAAAAATTCTCAGTGAGAAAGATACCATGTCACAGGGCTAGCACTGAGATCTTTTTATTTATGTCCTAATATAGGTGCTGGAATGGTGTAGAGAGTAGTAGCAAAGTTTGGCTTTTGATTGAGAGAAGTATGCTAGGTTGGAAATAAAAGTCAGATTTGAGTTTGTAGTGAGCTGTGGATTTTCGCAGAGTTACAGACGCCATAGTACTCATTATTAGCACATTATAAAAATCTGTTTATTGTGTTGCATTAGTTTGGAGATATTCAAGTTCTGTTAATGGACTAACAGTGGACTTTTCCATCTGCAGATTATACTGAATGACCAGCAGAGGGAGTGATGCCGTAGACCATTTCTCTGCGATGCCGAGACCAAAAAAAAAAAGAAAGCGTCCTCAGCCTTCGGCTTCCATTATCAATTTACATGGTACGTGAAACTCTCATTTAATTGCTTTGCTTGTCATTAGAAGGAGTTCATAGCATCTGACGGCTCTTGGCACCTTTGAGGCTGCAATGAGTTGTCTTCTGTTAGAGCGATTGACTTGCTTTCAAATGGGGGAAGCTTATTTATCCTGCCTCCCTGCACTCTGTATGTGGCGCTCTGATACTCAACATGGAGTGCTCTTTCAGATACTCTGTGTTCTGGTCACTCCAGCCCACTTTCAAAAGGGGAGCCCAGTACTTTCAATGGTGCAGAGTACTTTCCCATTACACTTCCTACTTCTGTTGCAATCATAATAACCGATAGTTAACCAGAGCAGACTTGCTGAAGTCTCATTGTCCTGTGTTATGGTCACCCAGGGCGATTTGTCATGAGGTGCTCTGACATCATAAAGCTACAGCATGGTGTCATCTGACATGAGAGCAAGCAATAGGATGCCTTTTTCATGGAATTGAAATGGGTAGCAGGCTAGACAGGATGTGCAGGTGAAGACAAAGATGGTAACATGAATAAACTCAGGCATTAGTTGACTTATGCATTTGTTTGAAGGTTTGGGTGATCATAATATTCTCGAGATATCTATAGGTTAACTGATAGGGTTGCACAAGAATGAAGATGTTAGAATCTGTTATTCATAGTTTTTATTATTACCTCTAGCTGTAGCATAAGCCTTCTTTCAAAACCTTATCAGATCACTTAATAGTTACTGCTGTACCATAACCTAAAAATTCTCAGTGAGAAAGATACCATGTCACAGGGCTAGCACTGAGATCTTTTTATTTATGTCCTAATATAGGTGCTGGAATGGTGTAGAGAGTAGTAGCAAAGTTTGGCTTTTGATTGAGAGAAGTATGCTAGGTTGGAAATAAAAGTCAGATTTGAGTTTGTAGTGAGCTGTGGATTTTCGCAGAGTTACAGACGCCATAGTACTCATTATTAGCACATTATAAAAATCTGTTTATTGTGTTGCATTAGTTTGGAGATATTCAAGTTCTGTTAATGGACTAACAGTGGACTTTTCCATCTGCAGATTATACTGAATGACCAGCAGAGGGAGTGATGCCGTAGACCATTTCTCTGCGATGCCGAGACCAAAAAAAAAAAGAAAGCGTCCTCAGCCTTCGGCTTCCATTATCAATTTACATGGTACGTGAAACTCTCATTTAATTGCTTTGCTTGTCATTAGAAGGAGTTCATAGCATCTGACGGCTCTTGGCACCTTTGAGGCTGCAATGAGTTGTCTTCTGTTAGAGCGATTGACTTGCTTTCAAATGGGGGAAGCTTATTTATCCTGCCTCCCTGCACTCTGTATGTGGCGCTCTGATACTCAACATGGAGTGCTCTTTCAGATACTCTGTGTTCTGGTCACTCCAGCCCACTTTCAAAAGGGGAGCCCAGTACTTTCAATGGTGCAGAGTACTTTCCCATTACACTTCCTACTTCCGTTGCAGTCATAATAACCGATAGTTAACCAGAGCAGACTTGCTGAAGTCTCATTGTCCTGTGTTATGGTCACCCAGGGCGATTTGTCATGAGGTGCTCTGACATCATAAAGCTACAGCATGGTGTCATCTGACATGAGAGCAAGCAATAGGATGCCTTTTTCATGGAATTGAAATGGGTAGCAGGCTAGACAGGATGTGCAGGTGAAGACAAAGATGGTAACATGAATAAACTCAGGCATTAGTTGACTTATGCATTTGTTTGAAGGTGTGGGTGATCATAATATTCTCGAGATATCTATAGGTTAACTGATAGGGTTGCACAAGAATGAAGATGTTAGAATCTGTTATTCATAGTTTTTATTATTACCTCTAGCTGTAGCATAAGCCTTCTTTCAAAACCTTATCAGATCACTTAATAGTTACTGCTGTACCATAACCTAAAAATTCTCAGTGAGAAAGATACCATGTCACAGGGCTAGCACTGAGATCTTTTTATTTATGTCCTAATATAGGTGCTGGAATGGTGTAGAGAGTAGTAGCAAAGTTTGGCTTTTGATTGAGAGAAGTATGCTAGGTTGGAAATAAAAGTCAGATTTGAGTTTGTAGTGAGCTGTGGATTTTCGCAGAGTTACAGACGCCATAGTACTCATTATTAGCACATTATAAAAATCTGTTTATTGTGTTGCATTAGTTTGGAGATATTCAAGTTCTGTTAATGGACTAACAGTGGACTTTTCCATCTGCAGATTATACTGAATGACCAGCAGAGGGAGTGATGCCGTAGACCATTTCTCTGCGATGCCGAGACCAAAAAAAAAAAGAAAGCGTCCTCAGCCTTCGGCTTCCATTATCAATTTACATGGTACGTGAAACTCTCATTTAATTGCTTTGCTTGTCATTAGAAGGAGTTCATAGCATCTGACGGCTCTTGGCACCTTTGAGGCTGCAATGAGTTGTCTTCTGTTAGAGCGATTGACTTGCTTTCAAATGGGGGAAGCTTATTTATCCTGCCTCCCTGCACTCTGTATGTGGCGCTCTGATACTCAACATGGAGTGCTCTTTCAGATACTCTGTGTTCTGGTCACTCCAGCCCACTTTCAAAAGGGGAGCCCAGTACTTTCAATGGTGCAGAGTACTTTCCCATTACACTTCCTACTTCCGTTGCAGTCATAATAACCGATAGTTAACCAGAGCAGACTTGCTGAAGTCTCATTGTCCTGTGTTATGGTCACCCAGGGCGATTTGTCATGAGGTGCTCTGACATCATAAAGCTACAGCATGGTGTCATCTGACATGAGAGCAAGCAATAGGATGCCTTTTTCATGGAATTGAAATGGGTAGCAGGCTAGACAGGATGTGCAGGTGAAGACAAAGATGGTAACATGAATAAACTCAGGCATTAGTTGACTTATGCATTTGTTTGAAGGTTTGGGTGATCATAATATTCTCGAGATCTCTATAGGTTAACTGATAGGGTTGCACAAGAATGAAGATGTTAGAATCTGTTATTCGTAGTTTTTATTATTACCTCTAGCTGTAGCATAAGCCTTCTTTCAAAACCTTATCAGATCACTTAATAGTTACTGCTGTACCATAACCTAAAAATTCTCAGTGAGAAAGATACCATGTCACAGGGCTAGCACTGAGATCTTTTTATTTATGTCCTAATATAGGTGCTGGAATGGTGTAGAGAGTAGTAGCAAAGTTTGGCTTTTGATTGAGAGAAGTATGCTAGGTTGGAAATAAAAGTCAGATTTGAGTTTGTAGTGAGCTGTGGATTTTCGCAGAGTTACAGACGCCATAGTACTCATTATTAGCACATTATAAAAATCTGTTTATTGTGTTGCATTAGTTTGGAGATATTCAAGTTCTGTTAATGGACTAACAGTGCACTTTTCCATCTGCAGATTATACTGAATGACCAGCAGAGGGAGTGATGCCGTAGATCATTTCTCTGCGATGCCGAGACCAAAAAAAAAAAGAAAGCGTCCTCAGCCTTCGGCTTCCATTATCAATTTACATGGTACGTGAAACTCTCATTTAATCGCTTTGCTTGTCATTAGAAGGAGTTCATAGCATCTGACGGCTCTTGGCACCTTTGAGGCTGCAATGAGTTGTCTTCTGTTAGAGCGATTGACTTGCTTTCAAATGGGGGAAGCTTATTTATCCTGCCTCCCTGCACTCTGTATGTGGCGCTCTGATACTCAACATGGAGTGCTCTTTCAGATACTCTGTGTTCTGGTCACTCCAGCCCACTTTCAAAAGGGGAGCCCAGTACTTTCAATGGTGCAGAGTACTTTCCCATTACACTTCCTACTTCCGTTGCAGTCATAATAACCGATAGTTAACCAGAGCAGACTTGCTGAAGTCTCATTGTCCTGTGTTATGGTCACCCAGGGCGATTTGTCATGAGGTGCTCTGACATCATAAAGCTACAGCATGGTGTCATCTGACATGAGAGCAAGCAATAGGATGCCTTTTTCATGGAATTGAAATGGGTAGCAGGCTAGACAGGATGCGCAGGTGAAGACAAAGATGGTAACATGAATAAACTCAGGCATTAGTTGACTTATGCATTTGTTTGAAGGTTTGGGTGATCATAATATTCTCGAGATCTCTATAGGTTAACTGATAGGGTTGCACAAGAATGAAGATGTTAGAATCTGTTGTTCGTAGTTTTTATTATTACCTCTAGCTGTAGCATAAGCCTTCTTTCAAAACCTTATCAGATCACTTAATAGTTACTGCTGTACCATAACCTAAAAATTCTCAGTGAGAAAGATACCATGTCACAGGGCTAGCACTGAGATCTTTTTATTTATGTCCTAATATAGGTGCTGGAATGGTGTAGAGAGTAGTAGCAAAGTTTGGCTTTTGATTGAGAGAAGTATGCTAGGTTGGAAATAAAAGTCAGATTTGAGTTTGTAGTGAGCTGTGGATTTTCGCAGAGTTACAGACGCCATAGTACTCATTATTAGCACATTATAAAAATCTGTTTATTGTGTTGCATTAGTTTGGAGATATTCAAGTTCTGTTAATGGACTAACAGTGGACTTTTCCATCTGCAGATTATACTGAATGACCAGCAGAGGGAGTGATGCCGTAGACCATTTCTCTGCGATGCCGAGACCAAAAAAAAAAAGAAAGCGTCCTCAGCCTTCGGCTTCCATTATCAATTTACATGGTACGTGAAACTCTCATTTAATTGCTTTGCTTGTCATTAGAAGGAGTTCATAGCATCTGACGGCTCTTGGCACCTTTGAGGCTGCAATGAGTTGTCTTCTGTTAGAGCGATTGACTTGCTTTCAAATGGGGGAAGCTTATTTATCCTGCCTCCCTGCACTCTGTATGTGGCGCTCTGATACTCAACATGGAGTGCTCTTTCAGATACTCTGTGTTCTGGTCACTCCAGCCCACTTTCAAAAGGGGAGCCCAGTACTTTCAATGGTGCAGAGTACTTTCCCATTACACTTCCTACTTCCGTTGCAGTCATAATAACCGATAGTTAACCAGAGCAGACTTGCTGAAGTCTCATTGTCCTGTGTTATGGTCACCCAGGGCGATTTGTCATGAGGTGCTCTGACATCATAAAGCTACAGCATGGTGTCATCTGACATGAGAGCAAGCAATAGGATGCCTTTTTCATGGAATTGCAATGGGTAGCAGGCTAGACAGGATGCGCAGGTGAAGACAAAGATGGTAACATGAATAAACTCAGGCATTAGTTGACTTATGCATTTGTTTGAAGGTTTGGGTGATCATAATATTCTCGAGATCTCTATAGGTTAACTGATAGGGTTGCACAAGAATGAAGATGTTAGAATCTGTTATTCGTAGTTTTTATTATTACCTCTAGCTGTAGCATAAGCCTTCTTTCAAAACCTTATCAGATCACTTAATAGTTACTGCTGTACCATAACCTAAAAATTCTCAGTGAGAAAGATACCATGTCACAGGGCTAGCACTGAGATCTTTTTATTTATGTCCTAATATAGGTGCTGGAATGGTGTAGAGAGTAGTAGCAAAGTTTGGCTTTTGATTGAGAGAAGTATGCTAGGTTGGAAATAAAAGTCAGATTTGAGTTTGTAGTGAGCTGTGGATTTTCGCAGAGTTACAGACGCCATAGTACTCATTATTAGCACATTATAAAAATCTGTTTATTGTGTTGCATTAGTTTGGAGATATTCAAGTTCTGTTAATGGACTAACAGTGGACTTTTCCATCTGCAGATTATACTGAATGACCAGCAGAGGGAGTGATGCCGTAGACCATTTCTCTGCGATGCCGAGACCAAAAAAAAAAAGAAAGCGTCCTCAGCCTTCGGCTTCCATTATCAATTTACATGGTACGTGAAACTCTCATTTAATTGCTTTGCTTGTCATTAGAAGGAGTTCATAGCATCTGACGGCTCTTGGCACCTTTGAGGCTGCAATGAGTTGTCTTCTGTTAGAGCGATTGACTTGCTTTCAAATGGGGGAAGCTTATTTATCCTGCCTCCCTGCACTCTGTATGTGGCGCTCTGATACTCAACATGGAGTGCTCTTTCAGATACTCTGTGTTCTGGTCACTCCAGCCCACTTTCAAAAGGGGAGCCCAGTACTTTCAATGGTGCAGAGTACTTTCCCATTACACTTCCTACTTCCGTTGCAGTCATAATAACCGATAGTTAACCAGAGCAGACTTGCTGAAGTCTCATTGTCCTGTGTTATGGTCACCCAGGGCGATTTGTCATGAGGTGCTCTGACATCATAAAGCTACAGCATGGTGTCATCTGACATGAGAGCAAGCAATAGGATGCCTTTTTCATGGAATTGAAATGGGTAGCAGGCTAGACAGGATGTGCAGGTGAAGACAAAGATGGTAACATGAATAAACTCAGGCATTAGTTGACTTATGCATTTGTTTGAAGGTTTGGGTGATCATAATATTCTCGAGATCTCTATAGGTTAACTGATAGGGTTGCACAAGAATGAAGATGTTAGAATCTGTTATTCGTAGTTTTTATTATTACCTCTAGCTGTAGCATAAGCCTTCTTTCAAAACCTTATCAGATCACTTAATAGTTACTGCTGTACCATAACCTAAAAATTCTCAGTGAGAAAGATACCATGTCACAGGGCTAGCACTGAGATCTTTTTATTTATGTCCTAATATAGGTGCTGGAATGGTGTAGAGAGTAGTAGCAAAGTTAGGCTTTTGATTGAGAGAAGTATGCTAGGTTGGAAATAAAAGTCAGATTTGAGTTTGTAGTGAGCTGTGGATTTTCGCAGAGTTACAGACGCCATAGTACTCATTATTAGCACATTATAACAATCTGTTTATTGTGTTGCATTAGTTTGGAGATATTCAAGTTCTGTTAATGGACTAACAGTGGACTTTTCCATCTGCAGATTATACTGAATGACCAGCAGAGGGAGTGATGCCGTAGACCATTTCTCTGCGATGCTGAGACCAAAAAAAAAAAGAAAGCGTCCTCAGCCTTCGGCTTCCATTATCAATTTACATGGTAGGTGAAACTCTCATTTAATCGCTTTGCTTGTCATTAGAAGGAGTTCATAGCATCTGACGGCTCTTGGCACCTTTGAGGCTGCAATGAGTTGTCTTCTGTTAGAGCGATTGACTTACTTTCAAATGGGGGAAGCTTATTTATCCTGCCTCCCTGCACTCTGTATGTGGCGCTCTGATACTCAACATGGAGTGCTCTTTCAGATACTCTGTGTTCTGGTCACTCCAGCCCACTTTCAAAAGGGGAGCCCAGTACTTTCAATGGTGCAGAGTACTTTCCCATTACACTTCCTACTTCCGTTGCAGTCATAATAACCGATAGTTAACCAGAGCAGACTTGCTGAAGTCTCATTGTCCTGTGTTATGGTCACCCAGGGCGATTTGTCATGAGGTGCTCTGACATCATAAAGCTACAGCATGGTGTCATCTGACATGAGAGCAAGCAATAGGATGCCTTTTTCATGGAATTGAAATGGGTAGCAGGCTAGACAGGATGTGCAGGTGAAGACAAAGATGGTAACATGAATAAACTCAGGCATTAGTTGACTTATGCATTTGTTTGAAGGTTTGGGTGATCATAATATTCTCGAGATCTCTATAGGTTAACTGATAGGGTTGCACAAGAATGAAGATGTTAGAATCTGTTATTCGTAGTTTTTATTATTACCTCTAGCTGTAGCATAAGCCTTCTTTCAAAACCTTATCAGATCACTTAATAGTTACTGCTGTACCATAACCTAAAAATTCTCAGTGAGAAAGATACCATGTCACAGGGCTAGCACTGAGATCTTTTTATTTATGTCCTAATATAGGTGCTGGAATGGTGTAGAGAGTAGTAGCAAAGTTTGGCTTTTGATTGAGAGAAGTATGCTAGGTTGGAAATAAAAGTCAGATTTGAGTTTGTAGTGAGCTGTGGATTTTCGCAGAGTTACAGACGCCATAGTACTCATTATTAGCACATTATAAAAATCTGTTTATTGTGTTGCATTAGTTTGGAGATATTCAAGTTCTGTTAATGGACTAACAGTGCACTTTTCCATCTGCAGATTATACTGAATGACCAGCAGAGGGAGTGATGCCGTAGACCATTTCTCTGCGATGCCGAGACCAAAAAAAAAAAGAAAGCGTCCTCAGCCTTCGGCTTCCATTATCAATTTACATGGTACGTGAAACTCTCATTTAATCGCTTTGCTTGTCATTAGAAGGAGTTCATAGCATCTGACGGCTCTTGGCACCTTTGAGGCTGCAATGAGTTGTCTTCTGTTAGAGCGATTGACTTGCTTTCAAATGGGGGAAGCTTATTTATCCTGCCTCCCTGCACTCTGTATGTGGCGCTCTGATACTCAACATGGAGTGCTCTTTCAGATACTCTGTGTTCTGGTCACTCCAGCCCACTTTCAAAAGGGGAGCCCAGTACTTTCAATGGTGCAGAGTACTTTCCCATTACACTTCCTACTTCCGTTGCAGTCATAATAACCGATAGTTAACCAGAGCAGACTTGCTGAAGTCTCATTGTCCTGTGTTATGGTCACCCAGGGCGATTTGTCATGAGGTGCTCTGACATCATAAAGCTACAGCATGGTGTCATCTGACATGAGAGCAAGCAATAGGATGCCTTTTTCATGGAATTGAAATGGGTAGCAGGCTAGACAGGATGCGCAGGTGAAGACAAAGATGGTAACATGAATAAACTCAGGCATTAGTTGACTTATGCATTTGTTTGAAGGTTTGGGTGATCATAATATTCTCGAGATCTCTATAGGTTAACTGATAGGGTTGCACAAGAATGAAGATGTTAGAATCTGTTATTCGTAGTTTTTATTATTACCTCTAGCTGTAGCATAAGCCTTCTTTCAAAACCTTATCAGATCACTTAATAGTTACTGCTGTACCATAACCTAAAAATTCTCAGTGAGAAAGATACCATGTCACAGGGCTAGCACTGAGATCTTTTTATTTATGTCCTAATATAGGTGCTGGAATGGTGTAGAGAGTAGTAGCAAAGTTTGGCTTTTGATTGAGAGAAGTATGCTAGGTTGGAAATAAAAGTCAGATTTGAGTTTGTAGTGAGCTGTGGATTTTCGCAGAGTTACAGACGCCATAGTACTCATTATTAGCACATTATAAAAATCTGTTTATTGTGTTGCATTAGTTTGGAGATATTCAAGTTCTGTTAATGGACTAACAGTGGACTTTTCCATCTGCAGATTATACTGAATGACCAGCAGAGGGAGTGATGCCGTAGACCATTTCTCTGCGATGCCGAGACCAAAAAAAAAAAGAAAGCGTCCTCAGCCTTCGGCTTCCATTATCAATTTACATGGTACGTGAAACTCTCATTTAATTGCTTTGCTTGTCATTAGAAGGAGTTCATAGCATCTGACGGCTCTTGGCACCTTTGAGGCTGCAATGAGTTGTCTTCTGTTAGAGCGATTGACTTGCTTTCAAATGGGGGAAGCTTATTTATCCTGCCTCCCTGCACTCTGTATGTGGCGCTCTGATACTCAACATGGAGTGCTCTTTCAGATACTCTGTGTTCTGGTCACTCCAGCCCACTTTCAAAAGGGGAGCCCAGTACTTTCAATGGTGCAGAGTACTTTCCCATTACACTTCCTACTTCCGTTGCAGTCATAATAACCGATAGTTAACCAGAGCAGACTTGCTGAAGTCTCATTGTCCTGTGTTATGGTCACCCAGGGCGATTTGTCATGAGGTGCTCTGACATCATAAAGCTACAGCATGGTGTCATCTGACATGAGAGCAAGCAATAGGATGCCTTTTTCATGGAATTGAAATGGGTAGCAGGCTAGACAGGATGTGCAGGTGAAGACAAAGATGGTAACATGAATAAACTCAGGCATTAGTTGACTTATGCATTTGTTTGAAGGTTTGGGTGATCATAATATTCTCGAGATCTCTATAGGTTAACTGATAGGGTTGCACAAGAATGAAGATGTTAGAATCTGTTATTCGTAGTTTTTATTATTACCTCTAGCTGTAGCATAAGCCTTCTTTCAAAACCTTATCAGATCACTTAATAGTTACTGCTGTACCATAACCTAAAAATTCTCAGTGAGAAAGATACCATGTCACAGGGCTAGCACTGAGATCTTTTTATTTATGTCCTAATATAGGTGCTGGAATGGTGTAGAGAGTAGTAGCAAAGTTTGGCTTTTGATTGAGAGAAGTATGCTAGGTTGGAAATAAAAGTCAGATTTGAGTTTGTAGTGAGCTGTGGATTTTCGCAGAGTTACAGACGCCATAGTACTCATTATTAGCACATTATAAAAATCTGTTTATTGTGTTGCATTAGTTTGGAGATATTCAAGTTCTGTTAATGGACTAACAGTGGACTTTTCCATCTGCAGATTATACTGAATGACCAGCAGAGGGAGTGATGCCGTAGACCATTTCTCTGCGATGCTGAGACCAAAAAAAAAAAGAAAGCGTCCTCAGCCTTCGGCTTCCATTATCAATTTACATGGTAGGTGAAACTCTCATTTAATCGCTTTGCTTGTCATTAGAAGGAGTTCATAGCATCTGACGGCTCTTGGCACCTTTGAGGCTGCAATGAGTTGTCTTCTGTTAGAGCGATTGACTTACTTTCAAATGGGGGAAGCTTATTTATCCTGCCTCCCTGCACTCTGTATGTGGCGCTCTGATACTCAACATGGAGTGCTCTTTCAGATACTCTGTGTTCTGGTCACTCCAGCCCACTTTCAAAAGGGGAGCCCAGTACTTTCAATGGTGCAGAGTACTTTCCCATTACACTTCCTACTTCCGTTGCAGTCATAATAACCGATAGTTAACCAGAGCAGACTTGCTGAAGTCTCATTGTCCTGTGTTATGGTCACCCAGGGCGATTTGTCATGAGGTGCTCTGACATCATAAAGCTACAGCATGGTGTCATCTGACATGAGAGCAAGCAATAGGATGCCTTTTTCATGGAATTGAAATGGGTAGCAGGCTAGACAGGATGCGCAGGTGAAGACAAAGATGGTAACATGAATAAACTCAGGCATTAGTTGACTTATGCATTTGTTTGAAGGTTTGGGTGATCATAATATTCTCGAGATCTCTATAGGTTAACTGATAGGGTTGCACAAGAATGAAGATGTTAGAATCTGTTATTCGTAGTTTTTATTATTACCTCTAGCTGTAGCATAAGCCTTCTTTCAAAACCTTATCAGATCACTTAATAGTTACTGCTGTACCATAACCTAAAAATTCTCAGTGAGAAAGATACCATGTCACAGGGCTAGCACTGAGATCTTTTTATTTATGTCCTAATATAGGTGCTGGAATGGTGTAGAGAGTAGTAGCAAAGTTTGGCTTTTGATTGAGAGAAGTATGCTAGGTTGGAAATAAAAGTCAGATTTGAGTTTGTAGTGAGCTGTGGATTTTCGCAGAGTTACAGACGCCATAGTACTCATTATTAGCACATTATAAAAATCTGTTTATTGTGTTGCATTAGTTTGGAGATATTCAAGTTCTGTTAATGGACTAACAGTGGACTTTTCCATCTGCAGATTATACTGAATGACCAGCAGAGGGAGTGATGCCGTAGACCATTTCTCTGCGATGCCGAGACCAAAAAAAAAAAGAAAGCGTCCTCAGCCTTCGGCTTCCATTATCAATTTACATGGTACGTGAAACTCTCATTTAATTGCTTTGCTTGTCATTAGAAGGAGTTCATAGCATCTGACGGCTCTTGGCACCTTTGAGGCTGCAATGAGTTGTCTTCTGTTAGAGCGATTGACTTGCTTTCAAATGGGGGAAGCTTATTTATCCTGCCTCCCTGCACTCTGTATGTGGCGCTCTGATACTCAACATGGAGTGCTCTTTCAGATACTCTGTGTTCTGGTCACTCCAGCCCACTTTCAAAAGGGGAGCCCAGTACTTTCAATGGTGCAGAGTACTTTCCCATTACACTTCCTACTTCCGTTGCAGTCATAATAACCGATAGTTAACCAGAGCAGACTTGCTGAAGTCTCATTGTCCTGTGTTATGGTCACCCAGGGCGATTTGTCATGAGGTGCTCTGACATCATAAAGCTACAGCATGGTGTCATCTGACATGAGAGCAAGCAATAGGATGCCTTTTTCATGGAATTGAAATGGGTAGCAGGCTAGACAGGATGTGCAGGTGAAGACAAAGATGGTAACATGAATAAACTCAGGCATTAGTTGACTTATGCATTTGTTTGAAGGTTTGGGTGATCATAATATTCTCGAGATCTCTATAGGTTAACTGATAGGGTTGCACAAGAATGAAGATGTTAGAATCTGTTATTCGTAGTTTTTATTATTACCTCTAGCTGTAGCATAAGCCTTCTTTCAAAACCTTATCAGATCACTTAATAGTTACTGCTGTACCATAACCTAAAAATTCTCAGTGAGAAAGATACCATGTCACAGGGCTAGCACTGAGATCTTTTTATTTATGTCCTAATATAGGTGCTGGAATGGTGTAGAGAGTAGTAGCAAAGTTTGGCTTTTGATTGAGAGAAGTATGCTAGGTTGGAAATAAAAGTCAGATTTGAGTTTGTAGTGAGCTGTGGATTTTCGCAGAGTTACAGACGCCATAGTACTCATTATTAGCACATTATAAAAATCTGTTTATTGTGTTGCATTAGTTTGGAGATATTAAAGTTTTGTTAATGGACTAACAGTGGACTTTTCCATCTGCAGATTATACTGAATGACCAGCAGAGGGAGTGATGCCGTAGACCATTTCTCTGCGATGCTGAGACCAAAAAAAAAAAGAAAGCGTCCTCAGCCTTCGGCTTCCATTATCAATTTACATGGTAGGTGAAACTCTCATTTAATCGCTTTGCTTGTCATTAGAAGGAGTTCATAGCATCTGACGGCTCTTGGCACCTTTGAGGCTGCAATGAGTTGTCTTCTGTTAGAGCGATTGACTTACTTTCAAATGGGGGAAGCTTATTTATCCTGCCTCCCTGCACTCTGTATGTGGCGCTCTGATACTCAACATGGAGTGCTCTTTCAGATACTCTGTGTTCTGGTCACTCCAGCCCACTTTCAAAAGGGGAGCCCAGTACTTTCAATGGTGCAGAGTACTTTCCCATTACACTTCCTACTTCCGTTGCAGTCATAATAACCGATAGTTAACCAGAGCAGACTTGCTGAAGTCTCATTGTCCTGTGTTATGGTCACCCAGGGCGATTTGTCATGAGGTGCTCTGACATCATAAAGCTACAGCATGGTGTCATCTGACATGAGAGCAAGCAACAGGATGCCTTTTTCATGGAATTGAAATGGGTAGCAGGCTAGACAGGATGTGCAGGTGAAGACAAAGATGGTAACATGAATAAACTCAGGCATTAGTTGACTTATGCATTTGTTTGAAGGTTTGGGTGATCATAATATTCTCGAGATCTCTATAGGTTAACTGATAGGGTTGCACAAGAATGAAGATGTTAGAATCTGTTATTCGTAGTTTTTATTATTACCTCTAGCTGTAGCATAAGCCTTCTTTCAAAACCTTATCAGATCACTTAATAGTTACTGCTGTACCATAACCTAAAAATTCTCAGTGAGAAAGATACCATGTCACAGGGCTAGCACTGAGATCTTTTTATTTATGTCCTAATATAGGTGCTGGAATGGTGTAGAGAGTAGTAGCAAAGTTTGGCTTTTGATTGAGAGAAGTATGCTAGGTTGGAAATAAAAGTCAGATTTGAGTTTGTAGTGAGCTGTGGATTTTCGCAGAGTTACAGACGCCATAGTACTCATTATTAGCACATTATAAAAATCTGTTTATTGTGTTGCATTAGTTTGGAGATATTCAAGTTCTGTTAATGGACTAACAGTGGACTTTTCCATCTGCAGATTATACTGAATGACCAGCAGAGGGAGTGATGCCGTAGACCATTTCTCTGCGATGCCGAGACCAAAAAAAAAAAGAAAGCGTCCTCAGCCTTCGGCTTCCATTATCAATTTACATGGTACGTGAAACTCTCATTTAATTGCTTTGCTTGTCATTAGAAGGAGTTCATAGCATCTGACGGCTCTTGGCACCTTTGAGGCTGCAATGAGTTGTCTTCTGTTAGAGCGATTGACTTGCTTTCAAATGGGGGAAGCTTATTTATCCTGCCTCCCTGCACTCTGTATGTGGCGCTCTGATACTCAACATGGAGTGCTCTTTCAGATACTCTGTGTTCTGGTCACTCCAGCCCACTTTCAAAAGGGGAGCCCAGTACTTTCAATGGTGCAGAGTACTTTCCCATTACACTTCCTACTTCCGTTGCAGTCATAATAACCGATAGTTAACCAGAGCAGACTTGCTGAAGTCTCATTGTCCTGTGTTATGGTCACCCAGGGCGATTTGTCATGAGGTGCTCTGACATCATAAAGCTACAGCATGGTGTCATCTGACATGAGAGCAAGCAATAGGATGCCTTTTTCATGGAATTGAAATGGGTAGCAGGCTAGACAGGATGTGCAGGTGAAGACAAAGATGGTAACATGAATAAACTCAGGCATTAGTTGACTTATGCATTTGTTTGAAGGTTTGGGTGATCATAATATTCTCGAGATCTCTATAGGTTAACTGATAGGGTTGCACAAGAATGAAGATGTTAGAATCTGTTATTCGTAGTTTTTATTATTACCTCTAGCTGTAGCATAAGCCTTCTTTCAAAACCTTATCAGATCACTTAATAGTTACTGCTGTACCATAACCTAAAAATTCTCAGTGAGAAAGATACCATGTCACAGGGCTAGCACTGAGATCTTTTTATTTATGTCCTAATATAGGTGCTGGAATGGTGTAGAGAGTAGTAGCAAAGTTTGGCTTTTGATTGAGAGAAGTATGCTAGGTTGGAAATAAAAGTCAGATTTGAGTTTGTAGTGAGCTGTGGATTTTCGCAGAGTTACAGACGCCATAGTACTCATTATTAGCACATTATAAAAATCTGTTTATTGTGTTGCATTAGTTTGGAGATATTAAAGTTTTGTTAATGGACTAACAGTGGACTTTTCCATCTGCAGATTATACTGAATGACCAGCAGAGGGAGTGATGCCGTAGACCATTTCTCTGCGATGCTGAGACCAAAAAAAAAAAGAAAGCGTCCTCAGCCTTCGGCTTCCATTATCAATTTACATGGTAGGTGAAACTCTCATTTAATCCCTTTGCTTGTCATTAGAAGGAATTCATAGCATCTGACGGCTCTTGGCACCTTTGAGGCTGCAATGAGTTGTCTTCTGTTAGAGCGATTGACTTACTTTCAAATGGGGGAAGCTTATTTATCCTGCCTCCCTGCACTCTGTATGTGGCGCTCTGATACTCAACATGGAGTGCTCTTTCAGATACTCTGTGTTCTGGTCACTCCAGCCCACTTTCAAAAGGGGAGCCCAGTACTTTCAATGGTGCAGAGTACTTTCCCATTACACTTCCTACTTCCGTTGCAGTCATAATAACCGATAGTTAACCAGAGCAGACTTGCTGAAGTCTCATTGTCCTGTGTTATGGTCACCCAGGGCGATTTGTCATGAGGTGCTCTGACATCATAAAGCTACAGCATGGTGTCATCTGACATGAGAGCAAGCAACAGGATGCCTTTTTCATGGAATTGAAATGGGTAGCAGGCTAGACAGGATGTGCAGGTGAAGACAAAGATGGTAACATGAATAAACTCAGGCATTAGTTGACTTATGCATTTGTTTGAAGGTTTGGGTGATCATAATATTCTCGAGATCTCTATAGGTTAACTGATAGGGTTGCACAAGAATGAAGATGTTAGAATCTGTTATTCGTAGTTTTTATTATTACCTCTAGCTGTAGCATAAGCCTTCTTTCAAAACCTTATCAGATCACTTAATAGTTACTGCTGTACCATAACCTAAAAATTCTCAGTGAGAAAGATACCATGTCACAGGGCTAGCACTGAGATCTTTTTATTTATGTCCTAATATAGGTGCTGGAATGGTGTAGAGAGTAGTAGCAAAGTTTGGCTTTTGATTGAGAGAAGTATGCTAGGTTGGAAATAAAAGTCAGATTTGAGTTTGTAGTGAGCTGTGGATTTTCGCAGAGTTACAGACGCCATAGTACTCATTATTAGCACATTATAAAAATCTGTTTATTGTGTTGCATTAGTTTGGAGATATTCAAGTTCTGTTAATGGACTAACAGTGGACTTTTCCATCTGCAGATTATACTGAATGACCAGCAGAGGGAGTGATGCCGTAGACCATTTCTCTGCGATGCCGAGACCAAAAAAAAAAAGAAAGCGTCCTCAGCCTTCGGCTTCCATTATCAATTTACATGGTACGTGAAACTCTCATTTAATTGCTTTGCTTGTCATTAGAAGGAGTTCATAGCATCTGACGGCTCTTGGCACCTTTGAGGCTGCAATGAGTTGTCTTCTGTTAGAGCGATTGACTTGCTTTCAAATGGGGGAAGCTTATTTATCCTGCCTCCCTGCACTCTGTATGTGGCGCTCTGATACTCAACATGGAGTGCTCTTTCAGATACTCTGTGTTCTGGTCACTCCAGCCCACTTTCAAAAGGGGAGCCCAGTACTTTCAATGGTGCAGAGTACTTTCCCATTACACTTCCTACTTCCGTTGCAGTCATAATAACCGATAGTTAACCAGAGCAGACTTGCTGAAGTCTCATTGTCCTGTGTTATGGTCACCCAGGGCGATTTGTCATGAGGTGCTCTGACATCATAAAGCTACAGCATGGTGTCATCTGACATGAGAGCAAGCAATAGGATGCCTTTTTCATGGAATTGAAATGGGTAGCAGGCTAGACAGGATGTGCAGGTGAAGACAAAGATGGTAACATGAATAAACTCAGGCATTAGTTGACTTATGCATTTGTTTGAAGGTTTGGGTGATCATAATATTCTCGAGATCTCTATAGGTTAACTGATAGGGTTGCACAAGAATGAAGATGTTAGAATCTGTTATTCGTAGTTTTTATTATTACCTCTAGCTGTAGCATAAGCCTTCTTTCAAAACCTTATCAGATCACTTAATAGTTACTGCTGTACCATAACCTAAAAATTCTCAGTGAGAAAGATACCATGTCACAGGGCTAGCACTGAGATCTTTTTATTTATGTCCTAATATAGGTGCTGGAATGGTGTAGAGAGTAGTAGCAAAGTTTGGCTTTTGATTGAGAGAAGTATGCTAGGTTGGAAATAAAAGTCAGATTTGAGTTTGTAGTGAGCTGTGGATTTTCGCAGAGTTACAGACGCCATAGTACTCATTATTAGCACATTATAAAAATCTGTTTATTGTGTTGCATTAGTTTGGAGATATTAAAGTTTTGTTAATGGACTAACAGTGGACTTTTCCATCTGCAGATTATACTGAATGACCAGCAGAGGGAGTGATGCCGTAGACCATTTCTCTGCGATGCTGAGACCAAAAAAAAAAAGAAAGCGTCCTCAGCCTTCGGCTTCCATTATCAATTTACATGGTAGGTGAAACTCTCATTTAATCCCTTTGCTTGTCATTAGAAGGAATTCATAGCATCTGACGGCTCTTGGCACCTTTGAGGCTGCAATGAGTTGTCTTCTGTTAGAGCGATTGACTTACTTTCAAATGGGGGAAGCTTATTTATCCTGCCTCCCTGCACTCTGTATGTGGCGCTCTGATACTCAACATGGAGTGCTCTTTCAGATACTCTGTGTTCTGGTCACTAAAGCCCACTTTCAAAAGGGGAGCCCAGTACTTTCAATGGTGCAGAGTACTTTCCCATTACACTTCCTACTTCCGTTGCAGTCATAATAACCGATAGTTAACCAGAGCAGACTTGCTGAAGTCTCATTGTCCTGTGTTATGGTCACCCAGGGCGATTTGTCATGAGGTGCTCTGACATCATAAAGCTACAGCATGGTGTCATCTGACATGAGAGCAAGCAACAGGATGCCTTTTTCATGGAATTGAAATGGGTAGCAGGCTAGACAGGATGTGCAGGTGAAGACAAAGATGGTAACATGAATAAACTCAGGCATTAGTTGACTTATGCATTTGTTTGAAGGTTTGGGTGATCATAATATTCTCGAGATCTCTATAGGTTAACTGATAGGGTTGCACAAGAATGAAGATGTTAGAATCTGTTATTCGTAGTTTTTATTATTACCTCTAGCTGTAGCATAAGCCTTCTTTCAAAACCTTATCAGATCACTTAATAGTTACTGCTGTACCATAACCTAAAAATTCTCAGTGAGAAAGATACCATGTCACAGGGCTAGCACTGAGATCTTTTTATTTATGTCCTAATATAGGTGCTGGAATGGTGTAGAGAGTAGTAGCAAAGTTTGGCTTTTGATTGAGAGAAGTATGCTAGGTTGGAAATAAAAGTCAGATTTGAGTTTGTAGTGAGCTGTGGATTTTCGCAGAGTTACAGACGCCATAGTACTCATTATTAGCACATTATAAAAATCTGTTTATTGTGTTGCATTAGTTTGGAGATATTCAAGTTCTGTTAATGGACTAACAGTGGACTTTTCCATCTGCAGATTATACTGAATGACCAGCAGAGGGAGTGATGCCGTAGACCATTTCTCTGCGATGCCGAGACCAAAAAAAAAAAGAAAGCGTCCTCAGCCTTCGGCTTCCATTATCAATTTACATGGTACGTGAAACTCTCATTTAATTGCTTTGCTTGTCATTAGAAGGAGTTCATAGCATCTGACGGCTCTTGGCACCTTTGAGGCTGCAATGAGTTGTCTTCTGTTAGAGCGATTGACTTGCTTTCAAATGGGGGAAGCTTATTTATCCTGCCTCCCTGCACTCTGTATGTGGCGCTCTGATACTCAACATGGAGTGCTCTTTCAGATACTCTGTGTTCTGGTCACTCCAGCCCACTTTCAAAAGGGGAGCCCAGTACTTTCAATGGTGCAGAGTACTTTCCCATTACACTTCCTACTTCCGTTGCAGTCATAATAACCGATAGTTAACCAGAGCAGACTTGCTGAAGTCTCATTGTCCTGTGTTATGGTCACCCAGGGCGATTTGTCATGAGGTGCTCTGACATCATAAAGCTACAGCATGGTGTCATCTGACATGAGAGCAAGCAACAGGATGCCTTTTTCATGGAATTGAAATGGGTAGCAGGCTAGACAGGATGTGCAGGTGAAGACAAAGATGGTAACATGAATAAACTCAGGCATTAGTTGACTTATGCATTTGTTTGAAGGTTTGGGTGATCATAATATTCTCGAGATCTCTATAGGTTAACTGATAGGGTTGCACAAGAATGAAGATGTTAGAATCTGTTATTCGTAGTTTTTATTATTACCTCTAGCTGTAGCATAAGCCTTCTTTCAAAACCTTATCAGATCACTTAATAGTTACTGCTGTACCATAACCTAAAAATTCTCAGTGAGAAAGATACCATGTCACAGGGCTAGCACTGAGATCTTTTTATTTATGTCCTAATATAGGTGCTGGAATGGTGTAGAGAGTAGTAGCAAAGTTTGGCTTTTGATTGAGAGAAGTATGCTAGGTTGGAAATAAAAGTCAGATTTGAGTTTGTAGTGAGCTGTGGATTTTCGCAGAGTTACAGACGCCATAGTACTCATTATTAGCACATTATAAAAATCTGTTTATTGTGTTGCATTAGTTTGGAGATATTAAAGTTTTGTTAATGGACTAACAGTGGACTTTTCCATCTGCAGATTATACTGAATGACCAGCAGAGGGAGTGATGCCGTAGACCATTTCTCTGCGATGCTGAGACCAAAAAAAAAAAGAAAGCGTCCTCAGCCTTCGGCTTCCATTATCAATTTACATGGTAGGTGAAACTCTCATTTAATCCCTTTGCTTGTCATTAGAAGGAGTTCATAGCATCTGACGGCTCTTGGCACCTTTGAGGCTGCAATGAGTTGTCTTCTGTTAGAGCGATTGACTTACTTTCAAATGGGGGAAGCTTATTTATCCTGCCTCCCTGCACTCTGTATGTGGCGCTCTGATACTCAACATGGAGTGCTCTTTCAGATACTCTGTGTTCTGGTCACTAAAGCCCACTTTCAAAAGGGGAGCCCAGTACTTTCAATGGTGCAGAGTACTTTCCCATTACACTTCCTACTTCCGTTGCAGTCATAATAACCGATAGTTAACCAGAGCAGACTTGCTGAAGTCTCATTGTCCTGTGTTATGGTCACCCAGGGCGATTTGTCATGAGGTGCTCTGACATCATAAAGCTACAGCATGGTGTCATCTGACATGAGAGCAAGCAACAGGATGCCTTTTTCATGGAATTGAAATGGGTAGCAGGCTAGACAGGATGTGCAGGTGAAGACAAAGATGGTAACATGAATAAACTCAGGCATTAGTTGACTTATGCATTTGTTTGAAGGTTTGGGTGATCATAATATTCTCGAGATCTCTATAGGTTAACTGATAGGGTTGCACAAGAATGAAGATGTTAGAATCTGTTATTCGTAGTTTTTATTATTACCTCTAGCTGTAGCATAAGCCTTCTTTCAAAACCTTATCAGATCACTTAATAGTTACTGCTGTACCATAACCTAAAAATTCTCAGTGAGAAAGATACCATGTCACAGGGCTAGCACTGAGATCTTTTTATTTATGTCCTAATATAGGTGCTGGAATGGTGTAGAGAGTAGTAGCAAAGTTTGGCTTTTGATTGAGAGAAGTATGCTAGGTTGGAAATAAAAGTCAGATTTGAGTTTGTAGTGAGCTGTGGATTTTCGCAGAGTTACAGACGCCATAGTACTCATTATTAGCACATTATAAAAATCTGTTTATTGTGTTGCATTAGTTTGGAGATATTCAAGTTCTGTTAATGGACTAACAGTGGACTTTTCCATCTGCAGATTATACTGAATGACCAGCAGAGGGAGTGATGCCGTAGACCATTTCTCTGCGATGCCGAGACCAAAAAAAAAAAGAAAGCGTCCTCAGCCTTCGGCTTCCATTATCAATTTACATGGTACGTGAAACTCTCATTTAATTGCTTTGCTTGTCATTAGAAGGAGTTCATAGCATCTGACGGCTCTTGGCACCTTTGAGGCTGCAATGAGTTGTCTTCTGTTAGAGCGATTGACTTGCTTTCAAATGGGGGAAGCTTATTTATCCTGCCTCCCTGCACTCTGTATGTGGCGCTCTGATACTCAACATGGAGTGCTCTTTCAGATACTCTGTGTTCTGGTCACTCCAGCCCACTTTCAAAAGGGGAGCCCAGTACTTTCAATGGTGCAGAGTACTTTCCCATTACACTTCCTACTTCCGTTGCAGTCATAATAACCGATAGTTAACCAGAGCAGACTTGCTGAAGTCTCATTGTCCTGTGTTATGGTCACCCAGGGCGATTTGTCATGAGGTGCTCTGACATCATAAAGCTACAGCATGGTGTCATCTGACATGAGAGCAAGCAATAGGATGCCTTTTTCATGGAATTGAAATGGGTAGCAGGCTAGACAGGATGTGCAGGTGAAGACAAAGATGGTAACATGAATAAACTCAGGCATTAGTTGACTTATGCATTTGTTTGAAGGTTTGGGTGATCATAATATTCTCGAGATCTCTATAGGTTAACTGATAGGGTTGCACAAGAATGAAGATGTTAGAATCTGTTATTCGTAGTTTTTATTATTACCTCTAGCTGTAGCATAAGCCTTCTTTCAAAACCTTATCAGATCACTTAATAGTTACTGCTGTACCATAACCTAAAAATTCTCAGTGAGAAAGATACCATGTCACAGGGCTAGCACTGAGATCTTTTTATTTATGTCCTAATATAGGTGCTGGAATGGTGTAGAGAGTAGTAGCAAAGTTTGGCTTTTGATTGAGAGAAGTATGCTAGGTTGGAAATAAAAGTCAGATTTGAGTTTGTAGTGAGCTGTGGATTTTCGCAGAGTTACAGACGCCATAGTACTCATTATTAGCACATTATAAAAATCTGTTTATTGTGTTGCATTAGTTTGGAGATATTAAAGTTTTGTTAATGGACTAACAGTGGACTTTTCCATCTGCAGATTATACTGAATGACCAGCAGAGGGAGTGATGCCGTAGACCATTTCTCTGCGATGCTGAGACCAAAAAAAAAAAGAAAGCGTCCTCAGCCTTCGGCTTCCATTATCAATTTACATGGTAGGTGAAACTCTCATTTAATCCCTTTGCTTGTCATTAGAAGGAATTCATAGCATCTGACGGCTCTTGGCACCTTTGAGGCTGCAATGAGTTGTCTTCTGTTAGAGCGATTGACTTACTTTCAAATGGGGGAAGCTTATTTATCCTGCCTCCCTGCACTCTGTATGTGGCGCTCTGATACTCAACATGGAGTGCTCTTTCAGATACTCTGTGTTCTGGTCACTAAAGCCCACTTTCAAAAGGGGAGCCCAGTACTTTCAATGGTGCAGAGTACTTTCCCATTACACTTCCTACTTCCGTTGCAGTCATAATAACCGATAGTTAACCAGAGCAGACTTGCTGAAGTCTCATTGTCCTGTGTTATGGTCACCCAGGGCGATTTGTCATGAGGTGCTCTGACATCATAAAGCTACAGCATGGTGTCATCTGACATGAGAGCAAGCAACAGGATGCCTTTTTCATGGAATTGAAATGGGTAGCAGGCTAGACAGGATGTGCAGGTGAAGACAAAGATGGTAACATGAATAAACTCAGGCATTAGTTGACTTATGCATTTGTTTGAAGGTTTGGGTGATCATAATATTCTCGAGATCTCTATAGGTTAACTGATAGGGTTGCACAAGAATGAAGATGTTAGAATCTGTTATTCGTAGTTTTTATTATTACCTCTAGCTGTAGCATAAGCCTTCTTTCAAAACCTTATCAGATCACTTAATAGTTACTGCTGTACCATAACCTAAAAATTCTCAGTGAGAAAGATACCATGTCACAGGGCTAGCACTGAGATCTTTTTATTTATGTCCTAATATAGGTGCTGGAATGGTGTAGAGAGTAGTAGCAAAGTTTGGCTTTTGATTGAGAGAAGTATGCTAGGTTGGAAATAAAAGTCAGATTTGAGTTTGTAGTGAGCTGTGGATTTTCGCAGAGTTACAGACGCCATAGTACTCATTATTAGCACATTATAAAAATCTGTTTATTGTGTTGCATTAGTTTGGAGATATTAAAGTTTTGTTAATGGACTAACAGTGGACTTTTCCATCTGCAGATTATACTGAATGACCAGCAGAGGGAGTGATGCCGTAGACCATTTCTCTGCGATGCTGAGACCAAAAAAAAAAAGAAAGCGTCCTCAGCCTTCGGCTTCCATTATCAATTTACATGGTAGGTGAAACTCTCATTTAATCCCTTTGCTTGTCATTAGAAGGAGTTCATAGCATCTGACGGCTCTTGGCACCTTTGAGGCTGCAATGAGTTGTCTTCTGTTAGAGCGATTGACTTACTTTCAAATGGGGGAAGCTTATTTATCCTGCCTCCCTGCACTCTGTATGTGGCGCTCTGATACTCAACATGGAGTGCTCTTTCAGATACTCTGTGTTCTGGTCACTCCAGCCCACTTTCAAAAGGGGAGCCCAGTACTTTCAATGGTGCAGAGTACTTTCCCATTACACTTCCTACTTCCGTTGCAGTCATAATAACCGATAGTTAACCAGAGCAGACTTGCTGAAGTCTCATTGTCCTGTGTTATGGTCACCCAGGGCGATTTGTCATGAGGTGCTCTGACATCATAAAGCTACAGCATGGTGTCATCTGACATGAGAGCAAGCAACAGGATGCCTTTTTCATGGAATTGAAATGGGTAGCAGGCTAGACAGGATGTGCAGGTGAAGACAAAGATGGTAACATGAATAAACTCAGGCATTAGTTGACTTATGCATTTGTTTGAAGGTTTGGGTGATCATAATATTCTCGAGATCTCTATAGGTTAACTGATAGGGTTGCACAAGAATGAAGATGTTAGAATCTGTTATTCGTAGTTTTTATTATTACCTCTAGCTGTAGCATAAGCCTTCTTTCAAAACCTTATCAGATCACTTAATAGTTACTGCTGTACCATAACCTAAAAATTCTCAGTGAGTAAGATACCATGTCACAGGGCTAGCACTGAGATCTTTTTATTTATGTCCTAATATAGGTGCTGGAATGGTGTAGAGAGTAGTAGCAAAGTTTGGCTTTTGATTGAGAGAAGTATGCTAGGTTGGAAATAAAAGTCAGATTTGAGTTTGTAGTGAGCTGTGGATTTTCGCAGAGTTACAGACGCCATAGTACTCATTATTAGCACATTATAAAAATCTGTTTATTGTGTTGCATTAGTTTGGAGATATTCAAGTTCTGTTAATGGACTAACAGTGGACTTTTCCATCTGCAGATTATACTGAATGACCAGCAGAGGGAGTGATGCCGTAGACCATTTCTCTGCGATGCCGAGACCAAAAAAAAAAAGAAAGCGTCCTCAGCCTTCGGCTTCCATTATCAATTTACATGGTACGTGAAACTCTCATTTAATTGCTTTGCTTGTCATTAGAAGGAGTTCATAGCATCTGACGGCTCTTGGCACCTTTGAGGCTGCAATGAGTTGTCTTCTGTTAGAGCGATTGACTTGCTTTCAAATGGGGGAAGCTTATTTATCCTGCCTCCCTGCACTCTGTATGTGGCGCTCTGATACTCAACATGGAGTGCTCTTTCAGATACTCTGTGTTCTGGTCACTCCAGCCCACTTTCAAAAGGGGAGCCCAGTACTTTCAATGGTGCAGAGTACTTTCCCATTACACTTCCTACTTCCGTTGCAGTCATAATAACCGATAGTTAACCAGAGCAGACTTGCTGAAGTCTCATTGTCCTGTGTTATGGTCACCCAGGGCGATTTGTCATGAGGTGCTCTGACATCATAAAGCTACAGCATGGTGTCATCTGACATGAGAGCAAGCAATAGGATGCCTTTTTCATGGAATTGAAATGGGTAGCAGGCTAGACAGGATGTGCAGGTGAAGACAAAGATGGTAACATGAATAAACTCAGGCATTAGTTGACTTATGCATTTGTTTGAAGGTTTGGGTGATCATAATATTCTCGAGATCTCTATAGGTTAACTGATAGGGTTGCACAAGAATGAAGATGTTAGAATCTGTTATTCGTAGTTTTTATTATTACCTCTAGCTGTAGCATAAGCCTTCTTTCAAAACCTTATCAGATCACTTAATAGTTACTGCTGTACCATAACCTAAAAATTCTCAGTGAGAAAGATACCATGTCACAGGGCTAGCACTGAGATCTTTTTATTTATGTCCTAATATAGGTGCTGGAATGGTGTAGAGAGTAGTAGCAAAGTTTGGCTTTTGATTGAGAGAAGTATGCTAGGTTGGAAATAAAAGTCAGATTTGAGTTTGTAGTGAGCTGTGGATTTTCGCAGAGTTACAGACGCCATAGTACTCATTATTAGCACATTATAAAAATCTGTTTATTGTGTTGCATTAGTTTGGAGATATTAAAGTTTTGTTAATGGACTAACAGTGGACTTTTCCATCTGCAGATTATACTGAATGACCAGCAGAGGGAGTGATGCCGTAGACCATTTCTCTGCGATGCTGAGACCAAAAAAAAAAAGAAAGCGTCCTCAGCCTTCGGCTTCCATTATCAATTTACATGGTAGGTGAAACTCTCATTTAATCCCTTTGCTTGTCATTAGAAGGAGTTCATAGCATCTGACGGCTCTTGGCACCTTTGAGGCTGCAATGAGTTGTCTTCTGTTAGAGCGATTGACTTACTTTCAAATGGGGGAAGCTTATTTATCCTGCCTCCCTGCACTCTGTATGTGGCGCTCTGATACTCAACATGGAGTGCTCTTTCAGATACTCTGTGTTCTGGTCACTCCAGCCCACTTTCAAAAGGGGAGCCCAGTACTTTCAATGGTGCAGAGTACTTTCCCATTACACTTCCTACTTCCGTTGCAGTCATAATAACCGATAGTTAACCAGAGCAGACTTGCTGAAGTCTCATTGTCCTGTGTTATGGTCACCCAGGGCGATTTGTCATGAGGTGCTCTGACATCATAAAGCTACAGCATGGTGTCATCTGACATGAGAGCAAGCAACAGGATGCCTTTTTCATGGAATTGAAATGGGTAGCAGGCTAGACAGGATGTGCAGGTGAAGACAAAGATGGTAACATGAATAAACTCAGGCATTAGTTGACTTATGCATTTGTTTGAAGGTTTGGGTGATCATAATATTCTCGAGATCTCTATAGGTTAACTGATAGGGTTGCACAAGAATGAAGATGTTAGAATCTGTTATTCGTAGTTTTTATTATTACCTCTAGCTGTAGCATAAGCCTTCTTTCAAAACCTTATCAGATCACTTAATAGTTACTGCTGTACCATAACCTAAAAATTCTCAGTGAGAAAGATACCATGTCACAGGGCTAGCACTGAGATCTTTTTATTTATGTCCTAATATAGGTGCTGGAATGGTGTAGAGAGTAGTAGCAAAGTTTGGCTTTTGATTGAGAGAAGTATGCTAGGTTGGAAATAAAAGTCAGATTTGAGTTTGTAGTGAGCTGTGGATTTTCGCAGAGTTACAGACGCCATAGTACTCATTATTAGCACATTATAAAAATCTGTTTATTGTGTTGCATTAGTTTGGAGATATTCAAGTTCTGTTAATGGACTAACAGTGGACTTTTCCATCTGCAGATTATACTGAATGACCAGCAGAGGGAGTGATGCCGTAGACCATTTCTCTGCGATGCCGAGACCAAAAAAAAAAAGAAAGCGTCCTCAGCCTTCGGCTTCCATTATCAATTTACATGGTACGTGAAACTCTCATTTAATTGCTTTGCTTGTCATTAGAAGGAGTTCATAGCATCTGACGGCTCTTGGCACCTTTGAGGCTGCAATGAGTTGTCTTCTGTTAGAGCGATTGACTTGCTTTCAAATGGGGGAAGCTTATTTATCCTGCCTCCCTGCACTCTGTATGTGGCGCTCTGATACTCAACATGGAGTGCTCTTTCAGATACTCTGTGTTCTGGTCACTCCAGCCCACTTTCAAAAGGGGAGCCCAGTACTTTCAATGGTGCAGAGTACTTTCCCATTACACTTCCTACTTCCGTTGCAGTCATAATAACCGATAGTTAACCAGAGCAGACTTGCTGAAGTCTCATTGTCCTGTGTTATGGTCACCCAGGGCGATTTGTCATGAGGTGCTCTGACATCATAAAGCTACAGCATGGTGTCATCTGACATGAGAGCAAGCAATAGGATGCCTTTTTCATGGAATTGAAATGGGTAGCAGGCTAGACAGGATGTGCAGGTGAAGACAAAGATGGTAACATGAATAAACTCAGGCATTAGTTGACTTATGCATTTGTTTGAAGGTTTGGGTGATCATAATATTCTCGAGATCTCTATAGGTTAACTGATAGGGTTGCACAAGAATGAAGATGTTAGAATCTGTTATTCGTAGTTTTTATTATTACCTCTAGCTGTAGCATAAGCCTTCTTTCAAAACCTTATCAGATCACTTAATAGTTACTGCTGTACCATAACCTAAAAATTCTCAGTGAGAAAGATACCATGTCACAGGGCTAGCACTGAGATCTTTTTATTTATGTCCTAATATAGGTGCTGGAATGGTGTAGAGAGTAGTAGCAAAGTTTGGCTTTTGATTGAGAGAAGTATGCTAGGTTGGAAATAAAAGTCAGATTTGAGTTTGTAGTGAGCTGTGGATTTTCGCAGAGTTACAGACGCCATAGTACTCATTATTAGCACATTATAAAAATCTGTTTATTGTGTTGCATTAGTTTGGAGATATTAAAGTTTTGTTAATGGACTAACAGTGGACTTTTCCATCTGCAGATTATACTGAATGACCAGCAGAGGGAGTGATGCCGTAGACCATTTCTCTGCGATGCTGAGACCAAAAAAAAAAAGAAAGCGTCCTCAGCCTTCGGCTTCCATTATCAATTTACATGGTAGGTGAAACTCTCATTTAATCCCTTTGCTTGTCATTAGAAGGAGTTCATAGCATCTGACGGCTCTTGGCACCTTTGAGGCTGCAATGAGTTGTCTTCTGTTAGAGCGATTGACTTACTTTCAAATGGGGGAAGCTTATTTATCCTGCCTCCCTGCACTCTGTATGTGGCGCTCTGATACTCAACATGGAGTGCTCTTTCAGATACTCTGTGTTCTGGTCACTCCAGCCCACTTTCAAAAGGGGAGCCCAGTACTTTCAATGGTGCAGAGTACTTTCCCATTACACTTCCTACTTCCGTTGCAGTCATAATAACCGATAGTTAACCAGAGCAGACTTGCTGAAGTCTCATTGTCCTGTGTTATGGTCACCCAGGGCGATTTGTCATGAGGTGCTCTGACATCATAAAGCTACAGCATGGTGTCATCTGACATGAGAGCAAGCAACAGGATGCCTTTTTCATGGAATTGAAATGGGTAGCAGGCTAGACAGGATGTGCAGGTGAAGACAAAGATGGTAACATGAATAAACTCAGGCATTAGTTGACTTATGCATTTGTTTGAAGGTTTGGGTGATCATAATATTCTCGAGATCTCTATAGGTTAACTGATAGGGTTGCACAAGAATGAAGATGTTAGAATCTGTTATTCGTAGTTTTTATTATTACCTCTAGCTGTAGCATAAGCCTTCTTTCAAAACCTTATCAGATCACTTAATAGTTACTGCTGTACCATAACCTAAAAATTCTCAGTGAGAAAGATACCATGTCACAGGGCTAGCACTGAGATCTTTTTATTTATGTCCTAGATAGGTGCTGGAATGGTGTAGAGAGTAGTAGCAAAGTTTGGCTTTTGATTGAGAGAAGTATGCTAGGTTGGAAATAAAAGTCAGATTTGAGTTTGTAGTGAGCTGTGGATTTTCGCAGAGTTACAGACGCCATAGTACTCATTATTAGCACATTATAAAAATCTGTTTATTGTGTTGCATTAGTTTGGAGATATTCAAGTTCTGTTAATGGACTAACAGTGGACTTTTCCATCTGCAGATTATACTGAATGACCAGCAGAGGGAGTGATGCCGTAGACCATTTCTCTGCGATGCCGAGACCAAAAAAAAAAAGAAAGCGTCCTCAGCCTTCGGCTTCCATTATCAATTTACATGGTACGTGAAACTCTCATTTAATTGCTTTGCTTGTCATTAGAAGGAGTTCATAGCATCTGACGGCTCTTGGCACCTTTGAGGCTGCAATGAGTTGTCTTCTGTTAGAGCGATTGACTTGCTTTCAAATGGGGGAAGCTTATTTATCCTGCCTCCCTGCACTCTGTATGTGGCGCTCTGATACTCAACATGGAGTGCTCTTTCAGATACTCTGTGTTCTGGTCACTCCAGCCCACTTTCAAAAGGGGAGCCCAGTACTTTCAATGGTGCAGAGTACTTTCCCATTACACTTCCTACTTCCGTTGCAGTCATAATAACCGATAGTTAACCAGAGCAGACTTGCTGAAGTCTCATTGTCCTGTGTTATGGTCACCCAGGGCGATTTGTCATGAGGTGCTCTGACATCATAAAGCTACAGCATGGTGTCATCTGACATGAGAGCAAGCAATAGGATGCCTTTTTCATGGAATTGAAATGGGTAGCAGGCTAGACAGGATGTGCAGGTGAAGACAAAGATGGTAACATGAATAAACTCAGGCATTAGTTGACTTATGCATTTGTTTGAAGGTTTGGGTGATCATAATATTCTCGAGATCTCTATAGGTTAACTGATAGGGTTGCACAAGAATGAAGATGTTAGAATCTGTTATTCGTAGTTTTTATTATTACCTCTAGCTGTAGCATAAGCCTTCTTTCAAAACCTTATCAGATCACTTAATAGTTACTGCTGTACCATAACCTAAAAATTCTCAGTGAGAAAGATACCATGTCACAGGGCTAGCACTGAGATCTTTTTATTTATGTCCTAATATAGGTCTCTGGAATGGTGTAGAGAGTAGTAGCAAAGTTTGGCTTTTGATTGAGAGAAGTATGCTAGGTTGGAAATAAAAGTCAGATTTGAGTTTGTAGTGAGCTGTGGATTTTCGCAGAGTTACAGACGCCATAGTACTCATTATTAGCACATTATAAAAATCTGTTTATTGTGTTGCATTAGTTTGGAGATATTCAAGTTCTGTTAATGGACTAACAGTGGACTTTTCCATCTGCAGATTATACTGAATGACCAGCAGAGGGAGTGATGCCGTAGACCATTTCTCTGCGATGCCGAGACCAAAAAAAAAAAGAAAGCGTCCTCAGCCTTCGGCTTCCATTATCAATTTACATGGTACGTGAAACTCTCATTTAATTGCTTTGCTTGTCATTAGAAGGAGTTCATAGCATCTGACGGCTCTTGGCACCTTTGAGGCTGCAATGAGTTGTCTTCTGTTAGAGCGATTGACTTGCTTTCAAATGGGGGAAGCTTATTTATCCTGCCTCCCTGCACTCTGTATGTGGCGCTCTGATACTCAACATGGAGTGCTCTTTCAGATACTCTGTGTTCTGGTCACTCCAGCCCACTTTCAAAAGGGGAGCCCAGTACTTTCAATGGTGCAGAGTACTTTCCCATTACACTTCCTACTTCCGTTGCAGTCATAATAACCGATAGTTAACCAGAGCAGACTTGCTGAAGTCTCATTGTCCTGTGTTATGGTCACCCAGGGCGATTTGTCATGAGGTGCTCTGACATCATAAAGCTACAGCATGGTGTCATCTGACATGAGAGCAAGCAATAGGATGCCTTTTTCATGGAATTGAAATGGGTAGCAGGCTAGACAGGATGTGCAGGTGAAGACAAAGATGGTAACATGAATAAACTCAGGCATTAGTTGACTTATGCATTTGTTTGAAGGTTTGGGTGATCATAATATTCTCGAGATCTCTATAGGTTAACTGATAGGGTTGCACAAGAATGAAGATGTTAGAATCTGTTATTCGTAGTTTTTATTATTACCTCTAGCTGTAGCATAAGCCTTCTTTCAAAACCTTATCAGATCACTTAATAGTTACTGCTGTACCATAACCTAAAAATTCTCAGTGAGAAAGATACCATGTCACAGGGCTAGCACTGAGATCTTTTTATTTATGTCCTAATATAGGTGCTGGAATGGTGTAGAGAGTAGTAGCAAAGTTTGGCTTTTGATTGAGAGAAGTATGCTAGGTTGGAAATAAAAGTCAGATTTGAGTTTGTAGTGAGCTGTGGATTTTCGCAGAGTTACAGACGCCATAGTACTCATTATTAGCACATTATAAAAATCTGTTTATTGTGTTGCATTAGTTTGGAGATATTAAAGTTTTGTTAATGGACTAACAGTGGACTTTTCCATCTGCAGATTATACTGAATGACCAGCAGAGGGAGTGATGCCGTAGACCATTTCTCTGCGATGCTGAGACCAAAAAAAAAAAGAAAGCGTCCTCAGCCTTCGGCTTCCATTATCAATTTACATGGTAGGTGAAACTCTCATTTAATCCCTTTGCTTGTCATTAGAAGGAGTTCATAGCATCTGACGGCTCTTGGCACCTTTGAGGCTGCAATGAGTTGTCTTCTGTTAGAGCGATTGACTTACTTTCAAATGGGGGAAGCTTATTTATCCTGCCTCCCTGCACTCTGTATGTGGCGCTCTGATACTCAACATGGAGTGCTCTTTCAGATACTCTGTGTTCTGGTCACTCCAGCCCACTTTCAAAAGGGAGCCCAGTACTTTCAATGGTGCAGAGTACTTTCCCATTACACTTCCTACTTCCGTTGCAGTCATAATAACCGATAGTTAACCAGAGCAGACTTGCTGAAGTCTCATTGTCCTGTGTTATGGTCACCCAGGGCGATTTGTCATGAGGTGCTCTGACATCATAAAGCTACAGCATGGTGTCATCTGACATGAGAGCAAGCAACAGGATGCCTTTTTCATGGAATTGAAATGGGTAGCAGGCTAGACAGGATGTGCAGGTGAAGACAAAGATGGTAACATGAATAAACTCAGGCATTAGTTGACTTATGCATTTGTTTGAAGGTTTGGGTGATCATAATATTCTCGAGATCTCTATAGGTTAACTGATAGGGTTGCACAAGAATGAAGATGTTAGAATCTGTTATTCGTAGTTTTTATTATTACCTCTAGCTGTAGCATAAGCCTTCTTTCAAAACCTTATCAGATCACTTAATAGTTACTGCTGTACCATAACCTAAAAATTCTCAGTGAGAAAGATACCATGTCACAGGGCTAGCACTGAGATCTTTTTATTTATGTCCTAATATAGGTGCTGGAATGGTGTAGAGAGTAGTAGCAAAGTTTGGCTTTTGATTGAGAGAAGTATGCTAGGTTGGAAATAAAAGTCAGATTTGAGTTTGTAGTGAGCTGTGGATTTTCGCAGAGTTACAGACGCCATAGTACTCATTATTAGCACATTATAAAAATCTGTTTATTGTGTTGCATTAGTTTGGAGATATTCAAGTTCTGTTAATGGACTAACAGTGGACTTTTCCATCTGCAGATTATACTGAATGACCAGCAGAGGGAGTGATGCCGTAGACCATTTCTCTGCGATGCCGAGACCAAAAAAAAAAAGAAAGCGTCCTCAGCCTTCGGCTTCCATTATCAATTTACATGGTACGTGAAACTCTCATTTAATTGCTTTGCTTGTCATTAGAAGGAGTTCATAGCATCTGACGGCTCTTGGCACCTTTGAGGCTGCAATGAGTTGTCTTCTGTTAGAGCGATTGACTTGCTTTCAAATGGGGGAAGCTTATTTATCCTGCCTCCCTGCACTCTGTATGTGGCGCTCTGATACTCAATATGGAGTGCTCTTTCAGATACTCTGTGTTCTGGTCACTCCAGCCCACTTTCAAAAGGGGAGCCCAGTACTTTCAATGGTGCAGAGTACTTTCCCATTACACTTCCTACTTCCGTTGCAGTCATAATAACCGATAGTTAACCAGAGCAGACTTGCTGAAGTCTCATTGTCCTGTGTTATGGTCACCCAGGGCGATTTGTCATGAGGTGCTCTGACATCATAAAGCTACAGCATGGTGTCATCTGACATGAGAGCAAGCAATAGGATGCCTTTTTCATGGAATTGAAATGGGTAGCAGGCTAGACAGGATGTGCAGGTGAAGACAAAGATGGTAACATGAATAAACTCAGGCATTAGTTGACTTATGCATTTGTTTGAAGGTTTGGGTGATCATAATATTCTCGAGATCTCTATAGGTTAACTGATAGGGTTGCACAAGAATGAAGATGTTAGAATCTGTTATTCGTAGTTTTTATTATTACCTCTAGCTGTAGCATAAGCCTTCTTTCAAAACCTTATCAGATCACTTAATAGTTACTGCTGTACCATAACCTAAAAATTCTCAGTGAGAAAGATACCATGTCACAGGGCTAGCACTGAGATCTTTTTATTTATGTCCTAATATAGGTGCTGGAATGGTGTAGAGAGTAGTAGCAAAGTTTGGCTTTTGATCGAGAGAAGTATGCTAGGTTGGAAATAAAAGTCAGATTTGAGTTTGTAGTGAGCTGTGGATTTTCGCAGAGTTACAGACGCCATAGTACTCATTATTAGCACATTATAAAAATCTGTTTATTGTGTTGCATTAGTTTGGAGATATTCAAGTTCTGTTAATGGACTAACAGTGGACTTTTCCATCTGCAGATTATACTGAATGACCAGCAGAGGGAGTGATGCCGTAGACCATTTCTCTGCGATGCCGAGACCAAAAAAAAAAAGAAAGCGTCCTCAGCCTTCGGCTTCCATTATCAATTTACATGGTACGTGAAACTCTCATTTAATTGCTTTGCTTGTCATTAGAAGGAGTTCATAGCATCTGACGGCTCTTGGCACCTTTGAGGCTGCAATGAGTTGTCTTCTGTTAGAGCGATTGACTTGCTTTCAAATGGGGGAAGCTTATTTATCCTGCCTCCCTGCACTCTGTATGTGGCGCTCTGATACTCAATATGGAGTGCTCTTTCAGATACTCTGTGTTCTGGTCACTCCAGCCCACTTTCAAAAGGGGAGCCCAGTACTTTCAATGGTGCAGAGTACTTTCCCATTACACTTCCTACTTCCGTTGCAGTCATAATAACCGATAGTTAACCAGAGCAGACTTGCTGAAGTCTCATTGTCCTGTGTTATGGTCACCCAGGGCGATTTGTCATGAGGTGCTCTGACATCATAAAGCTACAGCATGGTGTCATCTGACATGAGAGCAAGCAATAGGATGCCTTTTTCATGGAATTGAAATGGGTAGCAGGCTAGACAGGATGTGCAGGTGAAGACAAAGATGGTAACATGAATAAACTCAGGCATTAGTTGACTTATGCATTTGTTTGAAGGTTTGGGTGATCATAATATTCTCGAGATCTCTATAGGTTAACTGATAGGGTTGCACAAGAATGAAGATGTTAGAATCTGTTATTCGTAGTTTTTATTATTACCTCTAGCTGTAGCATAAGCCTTCTTTCAAAACCTTATCAGATCACTTAATAGTTACTGCTGTACCATAACCTAAAAATTCTCAGTGAGAAAGATACCATGTCACAGGGCTAGCACTGAGATCTTTTTATTTATGTCCTAATATAGGTGCTGGAATGATGTAGAGAGTAGTAGCAAAGTTTGGCTTTTGATTGAGAGAAGTATGCTAGGTTGGAAATAAAAGTCAGATTTGAGTTTGTAGTGAGCTGTGGATTTTCGCAGAGTTACAGACGCCATAGTACTCATTATTAGCACATTATAAAAATCTGTTTATTGTGTTGCATTAGTTTGGAGATATTCAAGTTCTGTTAATGGACTAACAGTGGACTTTTCCATCTGCAGATTATACTGAATGACCAGCAGAGGGAGTGATGCCGTAGACCATTTCTCTGCGATGCCGAGACCAAAAAAAAAAAGAAAGCGTCCTCAGCCTTCGGCTTCCATTATCAATTTACATGGTACGTGAAACTCTCATTTAATTGCTTTGCTTGTCATTAGAAGGAGTTCATAGCATCTGACGGCTCTTGGCACCTTTGAGGCTGCAATGAGTTGTCTTCTGTTAGAGCGATTGACTTGCTTTCAAATGGGGGAAGCTTATTTATCCTGCCTCCCTGCACTCTGTATGTGGCGCTCTGATACTCAACATGGAGTGCTCTTTCAGATACTCTGTGTTCTGGTCACTCCAGCCCACTTTCAAAAGGGGAGCCCAGTACTTTCAATGGTGCAGAGTACTTTCCCATTACACTTCCTACTTCCGTTGCAGTCATAATAACCGATAGTTAACCAGAGCAGACTTGCTGAAGTCTCATTGTCCTGTGTTATGGTCACCCAGGGCGATTTGTCATGAGGTGCTCTGACATCATAAAGCTACAGCATGGTGTCATCTGACATGAGAGCAAGCAATAGGATGCCTTTTTCATGGAATTGAAATGGGTAGCAGGCTAGACAGGATGTGCAGGTGAAGACAAAGATGGTAACATGAATAAACTCAGGCATTAGTTGACTTATGCATTTGTTTGAAGGTTTGGGTGATCATAATATTCTCGAGATCTCTATAGGTTAACTGATAGGGTTGCACAAGAATGAAGATGTTAGAATCTGTTATTCGTAGTTTTTATTATTACCTCTAGCTGTAGCATAAGCCTTCTTTCAAAACCTTATCAGATCACTTAATAGTTACTGCTGTACCATAACCTAAAAATTCTCAGTGAGAAAGATACCATGTCACAGGGCTAGCACTGAGATCTTTTTATTTATGTCCTAATATAGGTGCTGGAATGGTGTAGAGAGTAGTAGCAAAGTTTGGCTTTTGATTGAGAGAAGTATGCTAGGTTGGAAATAAAAGTCAGATTTGAGTTTGTAGTGAGCTGTGGATTTTCGCAGAGTTACAGACGCCATAGTACTCATTATTAGCACATTATAAAAATCTGTTTATTGTGTTGCATTAGTTTGGAGATATTAAAGTTTTGTTAATGGACTAACAGTGGACTTTTCCATCTGCAGATTATACTGAATGACCAGCAGAGGGAGTGATGCCGTAGACCATTTCTCTGCGATGCTGAGACCAAAAAAAAAAAGAAAGCGTCCTCAGCCTTCGGCTTCCATTATCAATTTACATGGTAGGTGAAACTCTCATTTAATCGCTTTGCTTGTCATTAGAAGGAGTTCATAGCATCTGACGGCTCTTGGCACCTTTGAGGCTGCAATGAGTTGTCTTCTGTTAGAGCGATTGACTTACTTTCAAATGGGGGAAGCTTATTTATCCTGCCTCCCTGCACTCTGTATGTGGCGCTCTGATACTCAACATGGAGTGCTCTTTCAGATACTCTGTGTTCTGGTCACTCCAGCCCACTTTCAAAAGGGGAGCCCAGTACTTTCAATGGTGCAGAGTACTTTCCCATTACACTTCCTACTTCCGTTGCAGTCATAATAACCGATAGTTAACCAGAGCAGACTTGCTGAAGTCTCATTGTCCTGTGTTATGGTCACCCAGGGCGATTTGTCATGAGGTGCTCTGACATCATAAAGCTACAGCATGGTGTCATCTGACATGAGAGCAAGCAACAGGATGCCTTTTTCATGGAATTGAAATGGGTAGCAGGCTAGACAGGATGTGCAGGTGAAGACAAAGATGGTAACATGAATAAACTCAGGCATTAGTTGACTTATGCATTTGTTTGAAGGTTTGGGTGATCATAATATTCTCGAGATCTCTATAGGTTAACTGATAGGGTTGCACAAGAATGAAGATGTTAGAATCTGTTATTCGTAGTTTTTATTATTACCTCTAGCTGTAGCATAAGCCTTCTTTCAAAACCTTATCAGATCACTTAATAGTTACTGCTGTACCATAACCTAAAAATTCTCAGTGAGAAAGATACCATGTCACAGGGCTAGCACTGAGATCTTTTTATTTATGTCCTAATATAGGTGCTGGAATGGTGTAGAGAGTAGTAGCAAAGTTTGGCTTTTGATTGAGAGAAGTATGCTAGGTTGGAAATAAAAGTCAGATTTGAGTTTGTAGTGAGCTGTGGATTTTCGCAGAGTTACAGACGCCATAGTACTCATTATTAGCACATTATAAAAATCTGTTTATTGTGTTGCATTAGTTTGGAGATATTAAAGTTTTGTTAATGGACTAACAGTGGACTTTTCCATCTGCAGATTATACTGAATGACCAGCAGAGGGAGTGATGCCGTAGACCATTTCTCTGCGATGCTGAGACCAAAAAAAAAAAGAAAGCGTCCTCAGCCTTCGGCTTCCATTATCAATTTACATGGTAGGTGAAACTCTCATTTAATCGCTTTGCTTGTCATTAGAAGGAGTTCATAGCATCTGACGGCTCTTGGCACCTTTGAGGCTGCAATGAGTTGTCTTCTGTTAGAGCGATTGACTTACTTTCAAATGGGGGAAGCTTATTTATCCTGCCTCCCTGCACTCTGTATGTGGCGCTCTGATACTCAACATGGAGTGCTCTTTCAGATACTCTGTGTTCTGGTCACTCCAGCCCACTTTCAAAAGGGGAGCCCAGTACTTTCAATGGTGCAGAGTACTTTCCCATTACACTTCCTACTTCCGTTGCAGTCATAATAACCGATAGTTAACCAGAGCAGACTTGCTGAGGTCTCATTGTCCTGTGTTATGGTCACCCAGGGCGATTTGTCATGAGGTGCTCTGACATCATAAAGCTACAGCATGGTGTCATCTGACATGAGAGCAAGCAATAGGATGCCTTTTTCATGGAATTGAAATGGGTAGCAGGCTAGACAGGATGTGCAGGTGAAGACAAAGATGGTAACATGAATAAACTCAGGCATTAGTTGACTTATGCATTTGTTTGAAGGTTTGGGTGATCATAATATTCTCGAGATCTCTATAGGTTAACTGATAGGGTTGCACAAGAATGAAGATGTTAGAATCTGTTATTCGTAGTTTTTATTATTACCTCTAGCTGTAGCATAAGCCTTCTTTCAAAACCTTATCAGATCACTTAATAGTTACTGCTGTACCATAACCTAAAAATTCTCAGTGAGAAAGATACCATGTCACAGGGCTAGCACTGAGATCTTTTTATTTATGTCCTAATATAGGTGCTGGAATGGTGTAGAGAGTAGTAGCAAAGTTTGGCTTTTGATTGAGAGAAGTATGCTAGGTTGGAAATAAAAGTCAGATTTGAGTTTGTAGTGAGCTGTGGATTTTCGCAGAGTTACAGACGCCATAGTACTCATTATTAGCACATTATAAAAATCTGTTTATTGTGTTGCATTAGTTTGGAGATATTAAAGTTTTGTTAATGGACTAACAGTGGACTTTTCCATCTGCAGATTATACTGAATGACCAGCAGAGGGAGTGATGCCGTAGACCATTTCTCTGCGATGCTGAGACCAAAAAAAAAAAGAAAGCGTCCTCAGCCTTCGGCTTCCATTATCAATTTACATGGTAGGTGAAACTCTCATTTAATCGCTTTGCTTGTCATTAGAAGGAGTTCATAGCATCTGACGGCTCTTGGCACCTTTGAGGCTGCAATGAGTTGTCTTCTGTTAGAGCGATTGACTTACTTTCAAATGGGGGAAGCTTATTTATCCTGCCTCCCTGCACTCTGTATGTGGCGCTCTGATACTCAACATGGAGTGCTCTTTCAGATACTCTGTGTTCTGGTCACTCCAGCCCACTTTCAAAAGGGGAGCCCAGTACTTTCAATGGTGCAGAGTACTTTCCCATTACACTTCCTACTTCCGTTGCAGTCATAATAACCGATAGTTAACCAGAGCAGACTTGCTGAAGTCTCATTGTCCTGTGTTATGGTCACCCAGGGCGATTTGTCATGAGGTGCTCTGACATCATAAAGCTACAGCATGGTGTCATCTGACATGAGAGCAAGCAACAGGATGCCTTTTTCATGGAATTGAAATGGGTAGCAGGCTAGACAGGATGTGCAGGTGAAGACAAAGATGGTAACATGAATAAACTCAGGCATTAGTTGACTTATGCATTTGTTTGAAGGTTTGGGTGATCATAATATTCTCGAGATCTCTATAGGTTAACTGATAGGGTTGCACAAGAATGAAGATGTTAGAATCTGTTATTCGTAGTTTTTATTATTACCTCTAGCTGTAGCATAAGCCTTCTTTCAAAACCTTATCAGATCACTTAATAGTTACTGCTGTACCATAACCTAAAAATTCTCAGTGAGAAAGATACCATGTCACAGGGCTAGCACTGAGATCTTTTTATTTATGTCCTAATATAGGTGCTGGAATGGTGTAGAGAGTAGTAGCAAAGTTTGGCTTTTGATTGAGAGAAGTATGCTAGGTTGGAAATAAAAGTCAGATTTGAGTTTGTAGTGAGCTGTGGATTTTCGCAGAGTTACAGACGCCATAGTACTCATTATTAGCACATTATAAAAATCTGTTTATTGTGTTGCATTAGTTTGGAGATATTCAAGTTCTGTTAATGGACTAACAGTGGACTTTTCCATCTGCAGATTATACTGAATGACCAGCAGAGGGAGTGATGCCGTAGACCATTTCTCTGCGATGCCGAGACCAAAAAAAAAAAGAAAGCGTCCTCAGCCTTCGGCTTCCATTATCAATTTACATGGTACGTGAAACTCTCATTTAATTGCTTTGCTTGTCATTAGAAGGAGTTCATAGCATCTGACGGCTCTTGGCACCTTTGAGGCTGCAATGAGTTGTCTTCTGTTAGAGCGATTGACTTGCTTTCAAATGGGGGAAGCTTATTTATCCTGCCTCCCTGCACTCTGTATGTGGCGCTCTGATACTCAACATGGAGTGCTCTTTCAGATACTCTGTGTTCTGGTCACTCCAGCCCACTTTCAAAAGGGGAGCCCAGTACTTTCAATGGTGCAGAGTACTTTCCCATTACACTTCCTACTTCCGTTGCAGTCATAATAACCGATAGTTAACCAGAGCAGACTTGCTGAAGTCTCATTGTCCTGTGTTATGGTCACCCAGGGCGATTTGTCATGAGGTGCTCTGACATCATAAAGCTACAGCATGGTGTCATCTGACATGAGAGCAAGCAATAGGATGCCTTTTTCATGGAATTGAAATGGGTAGCAGGCTAGACAGGATGTGCAGGTGAAGACAAAGATGGTAACATGAATAAACTCAGGCATTAGTTGACTTATGCATTTGTTTGAAGGTTTGGGTGATCATAATATTCTCGAGATCTCTATAGGTTAACTGATAGGGTTGCACAAGAATGAAGATGTTAGAATCTGTTATTCGTAGTTTTTATTATTACCTCTAGCTGTAGCATAAGCCTTCTTTCAAAACCTTATCAGATCACTTAATAGTTACTGCTGTACCATAACCTAAAAATTCTCAGTGAGAAAGATACCATGTCACAGGGCTAGCACTGAGATCTTTTTATTTATGTCCTAATATAGGTGCTGGAATGGTGTAGAGAGTAGTAGCAAAGTTTGGCTTTTGATTGAGAGAAGTATGCTAGGTTGGAAATAAAAGTCAGATTTGAGTTTGTAGTGAGCTGTGGATTTTCGCAGAGTTACAGACGCCATAGTACTCATTATTAGCACATTATAAAAATCTGTTTATTGTGTTGCATTAGTTTGGAGATATTAAAGTTTTGTTAATGGACTAACAGTGGACTTTTCCATCTGCAGATTATACTGAATGACCAGCAGAGGGAGTGATGCCGTAGACCATTTCTCTGCGATGCTGAGACCAAAAAAAAAAAGAAAGCGTCCTCAGCCTTCGGCTTCCATTATCAATTTACATGGTAGGTGAAACTCTCATTTAATCCCTTTGCTTGTCATTAGAAGGAATTCATAGCATCTGACGGCTCTTGGCACCTTTGAGGCTGCAATGAGTTGTCTTCTGTTAGAGCGATTGACTTACTTTCAAATGGGGGAAGCTTATTTATCCTGCCTCCCTGCACTCTGTATGTGGCGCTCTGATACTCAACATGGAGTGCTCTTTCAGATACTCTGTGTTCTGGTCACTCCAGCCCACTTTCAAAAGGGGAGCCCAGTACTTTCAATGGTGCAGAGTACTTTCCCATTACACTTCCTACTTCCGTTGCAGTCATAATAACCGATAGTTAACCAGAGCAGACTTGCTGAAGTCTCATTGTCCTGTGTTATGGTCACCCAGGGCGATTTGTCATGAGGTGCTCTGACATCATAAAGCTACAGCATGGTGTCATCTGACATGAGAGCAAGCAACAGGATGCCTTTTTCATGGAATTGAAATGGGTAGCAGGCTAGACAGGATGTGCAGGTGAAGACAAAGATGGTAACATGAATAAACTCAGGCATTAGTTGACTTATGCATTTGTTTGAAGGTTTGGGTGATCATAATATTCTCGAGATCTCTATAGGTTAACTGATAGGGTTGCACAAGAATGAAGATGTTAGAATCTGTTATTCGTAGTTTTTATTATTACCTCTAGCTGTAGCATAAGCCTTCTTTCAAAACCTTATCAGATCACTTAATAGTTACTGCTGTACCATAACCTAAAAATTCTCAGTGAGAAAGATACCATGTCACAGGGCTAGCACTGAGATCTTTTTATTTATGTCCTAATATAGGTGCTGGAATGGTGTAGAGAGTAGTAGCAAAGTTTGGCTTTTGATTGAGAGAAGTATGCTAGGTTGGAAATAAAAGTCAGATTTGAGTTTGTAGTGAGCTGTGGATTTTCGCAGAGTTACAGACGCCATAGTACTCATTATTAGCACATTATAAAAATCTGTTTATTGTGTTGCATTAGTTTGGAGATATTCAAGTTCTGTTAATGGACTAACAGTGGACTTTTCCATCTGCAGATTATACTGAATGACCAGCAGAGGGAGTGATGCCGTAGACCATTTCTCTGCGATGCCGAGACCAAAAAAAAAAAGAAAGCGTCCTCAGCCTTCGGCTTCCATTATCAATTTACATGGTACGTGAAACTCTCATTTAATTGCTTTGCTTGTCATTAGAAGGAGTTCATAGCATCTGACGGCTCTTGGCACCTTTGAGGCTGCAATGAGTTGTCTTCTGTTAGAGCGATTGACTTGCTTTCAAATGGGGGAAGCTTATTTATCCTGCCTCCCTGCACTCTGTATGTGGCGCTCTGATACTCAACATGGAGTGCTCTTTCAGATACTCTGTGTTCTGGTCACTCCAGCCCACTTTCAAAAGGGGAGCCCAGTACTTTCAATGGTGCAGAGTACTTTCCCATTACACTTCCTACTTCCGTTGCAGTCATAATAACCGATAGTTAACCAGAGCAGACTTGCTGAAGTCTCATTGTCCTGTGTTATGGTCACCCAGGGCGATTTGTCATGAGGTGCTCTGACATCATAAAGCTACAGCATGGTGTCATCTGACATGAGAGCAAGCAATAGGATGCCTTTTTCATGGAATTGAAATGGGTAGCAGGCTAGACAGGATGTGCAGGTGAAGACAAAGATGGTAACATGAATAAACTCAGGCATTAGTTGACTTATGCATTTGTTTGAAGGTTTGGGTGATCATAATATTCTCGAGATCTCTATAGGTTAACTGATAGGGTTGCACAAGAATGAAGATGTTAGAATCTGTTATTCGTAGTTTTTATTATTACCTCTAGCTGTAGCATAAGCCTTCTTTCAAAACCTTATCAGATCACTTAATAGTTACTGCTGTACCATAACCTAAAAATTCTCAGTGAGAAAGATACCATGTCACAGGGCTAGCACTGAGATCTTTTTATTTATGTCCTAATATAGGTGCTGGAATGGTGTAGAGAGTAGTAGCAAAGTTTGGCTTTTGATTGAGAGAAGTATGCTAGGTTGGAAATAAAAGTCAGATTTGAGTTTGTAGTGAGCTGTGGATTTTCGCAGAGTTACAGACGCCATAGTACTCATTATTAGCACATTATAAAAATCTGTTTATTGTGTTGCATTAGTTTGGAGATATTAAAGTTTTGTTAATGGACTAACAGTGGACTTTTCCATCTGCAGATTATACTGAATGACCAGCAGAGGGAGTGATGCCGTAGACCATTTCTCTGCGATGCTGAGACCAAAAAAAAAAAGAAAGCGTCCTCAGCCTTCGGCTTCCATTATCAATTTACATGGTAGGTGAAACTCTCATTTAATCCCTTTGCTTGTCATTAGAAGGAATTCATAGCATCTGACGGCTCTTGGCACCTTTGAGGCTGCAATGAGTTGTCTTCTGTTAGAGCGATTGACTTACTTTCAAATGGGGGAAGCTTATTTATCCTGCCTCCCTGCACTCTGTATGTGGCGCTCTGATACTCAACATGGAGTGCTCTTTCAGATACTCTGTGTTCTGGTCACTAAAGCCCACTTTCAAAAGGGGAGCCCAGTACTTTCAATGGTGCAGAGTACTTTCCCATTACACTTCCTACTTCCGTTGCAGTCATAATAACCGATAGTTAACCAGAGCAGACTTGCTGAAGTCTCATTGTCCTGTGTTATGGTCACCCAGGGCGATTTGTCATGAGGTGCTCTGACATCATAAAGCTACAGCATGGTGTCATCTGACATGAGAGCAAGCAACAGGATGCCTTTTTCATGGAATTGAAATGGGTAGCAGGCTAGACAGGATGTGCAGGTGAAGACAAAGATGGTAACATGAATAAACTCAGGCATTAGTTGACTTATGCATTTGTTTGAAGGTTTGGGTGATCATAATATTCTCGAGATCTCTATAGGTTAACTGATAGGGTTGCACAAGAATGAAGATGTTAGAATCTGTTATTCGTAGTTTTTATTATTACCTCTAGCTGTAGCATAAGCCTTCTTTCAAAACCTTATCAGATCACTTAATAGTTACTGCTGTACCATAACCTAAAAATTCTCAGTGAGAAAGATACCATGTCACAGGGCTAGCACTGAGATCTTTTTATTTATGTCCTAATATAGGTGCTGGAATGGTGTAGAGAGTAGTAGCAAAGTTTGGCTTTTGATTGAGAGAAGTATGCTAGGTTGGAAATAAAAGTCAGATTTGAGTTTGTAGTGAGCTGTGGATTTTCGCAGAGTTACAGACGCCATAGTACTCATTATTAGCACATTATAAAAATCTGTTTATTGTGTTGCATTAGTTTGGAGATATTCAAGTTCTGTTAATGGACTAACAGTGGACTTTTCCATCTGCAGATTATACTGAATGACCAGCAGAGGGAGTGATGCCGTAGACCATTTCTCTGCGATGCCGAGACCAAAAAAAAAAAGAAAGCGTCCTCAGCCTTCGGCTTCCATTATCAATTTACATGGTACGTGAAACTCTCATTTAATTGCTTTGCTTGTCATTAGAAGGAGTTCATAGCATCTGACGGCTCTTGGCACCTTTGAGGCTGCAATGAGTTGTCTTCTGTTAGAGCGATTGACTTGCTTTCAAATGGGGGAAGCTTATTTATCCTGCCTCCCTGCACTCTGTATGTGGCGCTCTGATACTCAACATGGAGTGCTCTTTCAGATACTCTGTGTTCTGGTCACTCCAGCCCACTTTCAAAAGGGGAGCCCAGTACTTTCAATGGTGCAGAGTACTTTCCCATTACACTTCCTACTTCCGTTGCAGTCATAATAACCGATAGTTAACCAGAGCAGACTTGCTGAAGTCTCATTGTCCTGTGTTATGGTCACCCAGGGCGATTTGTCATGAGGTGCTCTGACATCATAAAGCTACAGCATGGTGTCATCTGACATGAGAGCAAGCAACAGGATGCCTTTTTCATGGAATTGAAATGGGTAGCAGGCTAGACAGGATGTGCAGGTGAAGACAAAGATGGTAACATGAATAAACTCAGGCATTAGTTGACTTATGCATTTGTTTGAAGGTTTGGGTGATCATAATATTCTCGAGATCTCTATAGGTTAACTGATAGGGTTGCACAAGAATGAAGATGTTAGAATCTGTTATTCGTAGTTTTTATTATTACCTCTAGCTGTAGCATAAGCCTTCTTTCAAAACCTTATCAGATCACTTAATAGTTACTGCTGTACCATAACCTAAAAATTCTCAGTGAGAAAGATACCATGTCACAGGGCTAGCACTGAGATCTTTTTATTTATGTCCTAATATAGGTGCTGGAATGGTGTAGAGAGTAGTAGCAAAGTTTGGCTTTTGATTGAGAGAAGTATGCTAGGTTGGAAATAAAAGTCAGATTTGAGTTTGTAGTGAGCTGTGGATTTTCGCAGAGTTACAGACGCCATAGTACTCATTATTAGCACATTATAAAAATCTGTTTATTGTGTTGCATTAGTTTGGAGATATTAAAGTTTTGTTAATGGACTAACAGTGGACTTTTCCATCTGCAGATTATACTGAATGACCAGCAGAGGGAGTGATGCCGTAGACCATTTCTCTGCGATGCTGAGACCAAAAAAAAAAAGAAAGCGTCCTCAGCCTTCGGCTTCCATTATCAATTTACATGGTAGGTGAAACTCTCATTTAATCCCTTTGCTTGTCATTAGAAGGAGTTCATAGCATCTGACGGCTCTTGGCACCTTTGAGGCTGCAATGAGTTGTCTTCTGTTAGAGCGATTGACTTACTTTCAAATGGGGGAAGCTTATTTATCCTGCCTCCCTGCACTCTGTATGTGGCGCTCTGATACTCAACATGGAGTGCTCTTTCAGATACTCTGTGTTCTGGTCACTAAAGCCCACTTTCAAAAGGGGAGCCCAGTACTTTCAATGGTGCAGAGTACTTTCCCATTACACTTCCTACTTCCGTTGCAGTCATAATAACCGATAGTTAACCAGAGCAGACTTGCTGAAGTCTCATTGTCCTGTGTTATGGTCACCCAGGGCGATTTGTCATGAGGTGCTCTGACATCATAAAGCTACAGCATGGTGTCATCTGACATGAGAGCAAGCAACAGGATGCCTTTTTCATGGAATTGAAATGGGTAGCAGGCTAGACAGGATGTGCAGGTGAAGACAAAGATGGTAACATGAATAAACTCAGGCATTAGTTGACTTATGCATTTGTTTGAAGGTTTGGGTGATCATAATATTCTCGAGATCTCTATAGGTTAACTGATAGGGTTGCACAAGAATGAAGATGTTAGAATCTGTTATTCGTAGTTTTTATTATTACCTCTAGCTGTAGCATAAGCCTTCTTTCAAAACCTTATCAGATCACTTAATAGTTACTGCTGTACCATAACCTAAAAATTCTCAGTGAGAAAGATACCATGTCACAGGGCTAGCACTGAGATCTTTTTATTTATGTCCTAATATAGGTGCTGGAATGGTGTAGAGAGTAGTAGCAAAGTTTGGCTTTTGATTGAGAGAAGTATGCTAGGTTGGAAATAAAAGTCAGATTTGAGTTTGTAGTGAGCTGTGGATTTTCGCAGAGTTACAGACGCCATAGTACTCATTATTAGCACATTATAAAAATCTGTTTATTGTGTTGCATTAGTTTGGAGATATTCAAGTTCTGTTAATGGACTAACAGTGGACTTTTCCATCTGCAGATTATACTGAATGACCAGCAGAGGGAGTGATGCCGTAGACCATTTCTCTGCGATGCCGAGACCAAAAAAAAAAAGAAAGCGTCCTCAGCCTTCGGCTTCCATTATCAATTTACATGGTACGTGAAACTCTCATTTAATTGCTTTGCTTGTCATTAGAAGGAGTTCATAGCATCTGACGGCTCTTGGCACCTTTGAGGCTGCAATGAGTTGTCTTCTGTTAGAGCGATTGACTTGCTTTCAAATGGGGGAAGCTTATTTATCCTGCCTCCCTGCACTCTGTATGTGGCGCTCTGATACTCAACATGGAGTGCTCTTTCAGATACTCTGTGTTCTGGTCACTCCAGCCCACTTTCAAAAGGGGAGCCCAGTACTTTCAATGGTGCAGAGTACTTTCCCATTACACTTCCTACTTCCGTTGCAGTCATAATAACCGATAGTTAACCAGAGCAGACTTGCTGAAGTCTCATTGTCCTGTGTTATGGTCACCCAGGGCGATTTGTCATGAGGTGCTCTGACATCATAAAGCTACAGCATGGTGTCATCTGACATGAGAGCAAGCAATAGGATGCCTTTTTCATGGAATTGAAATGGGTAGCAGGCTAGACAGGATGTGCAGGTGAAGACAAAGATGGTAACATGAATAAACTCAGGCATTAGTTGACTTATGCATTTGTTTGAAGGTTTGGGTGATCATAATATTCTCGAGATCTCTATAGGTTAACTGATAGGGTTGCACAAGAATGAAGATGTTAGAATCTGTTATTCGTAGTTTTTATTATTACCTCTAGCTGTAGCATAAGCCTTCTTTCAAAACCTTATCAGATCACTTAATAGTTACTGCTGTACCATAACCTAAAAATTCTCAGTGAGAAAGATACCATGTCACAGGGCTAGCACTGAGATCTTTTTATTTATGTCCTAATATAGGTGCTGGAATGGTGTAGAGAGTAGTAGCAAAGTTTGGCTTTTGATTGAGAGAAGTATGCTAGGTTGGAAATAAAAGTCAGATTTGAGTTTGTAGTGAGCTGTGGATTTTCGCAGAGTTACAGACGCCATAGTACTCATTATTAGCACATTATAAAAATCTGTTTATTGTGTTGCATTAGTTTGGAGATATTAAAGTTTTGTTAATGGACTAACAGTGGACTTTTCCATCTGCAGATTATACTGAATGACCAGCAGAGGGAGTGATGCCGTAGACCATTTCTCTGCGATGCTGAGACCAAAAAAAAAAAGAAAGCGTCCTCAGCCTTCGGCTTCCATTATCAATTTACATGGTAGGTGAAACTCTCATTTAATCCCTTTGCTTGTCATTAGAAGGAATTCATAGCATCTGACGGCTCTTGGCACCTTTGAGGCTGCAATGAGTTGTCTTCTGTTAGAGCGATTGACTTACTTTCAAATGGGGGAAGCTTATTTATCCTGCCTCCCTGCACTCTGTATGTGGCGCTCTGATACTCAACATGGAGTGCTCTTTCAGATACTCTGTGTTCTGGTCACTAAAGCCCACTTTCAAAAGGGGAGCCCAGTACTTTCAATGGTGCAGAGTACTTTCCCATTACACTTCCTACTTCCGTTGCAGTCATAATAACCGATAGTTAACCAGAGCAGACTTGCTGAAGTCTCATTGTCCTGTGTTATGGTCACCCAGGGCGATTTGTCATGAGGTGCTCTGACATCATAAAGCTACAGCATGGTGTCATCTGACATGAGAGCAAGCAACAGGATGCCTTTTTCATGGAATTGAAATGGGTAGCAGGCTAGACAGGATGTGCAGGTGAAGACAAAGATGGTAACATGAATAAACTCAGGCATTAGTTGACTTATGCATTTGTTTGAAGGTTTGGGTGATCATAATATTCTCGAGATCTCTATAGGTTAACTGATAGGGTTGCACAAGAATGAAGATGTTAGAATCTGTTATTCGTAGTTTTTATTATTACCTCTAGCTGTAGCATAAGCCTTCTTTCAAAACCTTATCAGATCACTTAATAGTTACTGCTGTACCATAACCTAAAAATTCTCAGTGAGAAAGATACCATGTCACAGGGCTAGCACTGAGATCTTTTTATTTATGTCCTAATATAGGTGCTGGAATGGTGTAGAGAGTAGTAGCAAAGTTTGGCTTTTGATTGAGAGAAGTATGCTAGGTTGGAAATAAAAGTCAGATTTGAGTTTGTAGTGAGCTGTGGATTTTCGCAGAGTTACAGACGCCATAGTACTCATTATTAGCACATTATAAAAATCTGTTTATTGTGTTGCATTAGTTTGGAGATATTAAAGTTTTGTTAATGGACTAACAGTGGACTTTTCCATCTGCAGATTATACTGAATGACCAACAGAGGGAGTGATGCCGTAGACCATTTCTCTGCGATGCTGAGACCAAAAAAAAAAAGAAAGCGTCCTCAGCCTTCGGCTTCCATTATCAATTTACATGGTAGGTGAAACTCTCATTTAATCCCTTTGCTTGTCATTAGAAGGAGTTCATAGCATCTGACGGCTCTTGGCACCTTTGAGGCTGCAATGAGTTGTCTTCTGTTAGAGCGATTGACTTACTTTCAAATGGGGGAAGCTTATTTATCCTGCCTCCCTGCACTCTGTATGTGGCGCTCTGATACTCAACATGGAGTGCTCTTTCAGATACTCTGTGTTCTGGTCACTCCAGCCCACTTTCAAAAGGGGAGCCCAGTACTTTCAATGGTGCAGAGTACTTTCCCATTACACTTCCTACTTCCGTTGCAGTCATAATAACCGATAGTTAACCAGAGCAGACTTGCTGAAGTCTCATTGTCCTGTGTTATGGTCACCCAGGGCGATTTGTCATGAGGTGCTCTGACATCATAAAGCTACAGCATGGTGTCATCTGACATGAGAGCAAGCAACAGGATGCCTTTTTCATGGAATTGAAATGGGTAGCAGGCTAGACAGGATGTGCAGGTGAAGACAAAGATGGTAACATGAATAAACTCAGGCATTAGTTGACTTATGCATTTGTTTGAAGGTTTGGGTGATCATAATATTCTCGAGATCTCTATAGGTTAACTGATAGGGTTGCACAAGAATGAAGATGTTAGAATCTGTTATTCGTAGTTTTTATTATTACCTCTAGCTGTAGCATAAGCCTTCTTTCAAAACCTTATCAGATCACTTAATAGTTACTGCTGTACCATAACCTAAAAATTCTCAGTGAGTAAGATACCATGTCACAGGGCTAGCACTGAGATCTTTTTATTTATGTCCTAATATAGGTGCTGGAATGGTGTAGAGAGTAGTAGCAAAGTTTGGCTTTTGATTGAGAGAAGTATGCTAGGTTGGAAATAAAAGTCAGATTTGAGTTTGTAGTGAGCTGTGGATTTTCGCAGAGTTACAGACGCCATAGTACTCATTATTAGCACATTATAAAAATCTGTTTATTGTGTTGCATTAGTTTGGAGATATTCAAGTTCTGTTAATGGACTAACAGTGGACTTTTCCATCTGCAGATTATACTGAATGACCAGCAGAGGGAGTGATGCCGTAGACCATTTCTCTGCGATGCCGAGACCAAAAAAAAAAAGAAAGCGTCCTCAGCCTTCGGCTTCCATTATCAATTTACATGGTACGTGAAACTCTCATTTAATTGCTTTGCTTGTCATTAGAAGGAGTTCATAGCATCTGACGGCTCTTGGCACCTTTGAGGCTGCAATGAGTTGTCTTCTGTTAGAGCGATTGACTTGCTTTCAAATGGGGGAAGCTTATTTATCCTGCCTCCCTGCACTCTGTATGTGGCGCTCTGATACTCAACATGGAGTGCTCTTTCAGATACTCTGTGTTCTGGTCACTCCAGCCCACTTTCAAAAGGGGAGCCCAGTACTTTCAATGGTGCAGAGTACTTTCCCATTACACTTCCTACTTCCGTTGCAGTCATAATAACCGATAGTTAACCAGAGCAGACTTGCTGAAGTCTCATTGTCCTGTGTTATGGTCACCCAGGGCGATTTGTCATGAGGTGCTCTGACATCATAAAGCTACAGCATGGTGTCATCTGACATGAGAGCAAGCAATAGGATGCCTTTTTCATGGAATTGAAATGGGTAGCAGGCTAGACAGGATGTGCAGGTGAAGACAAAGATGGTAACATGAATAAACTCAGGCATTAGTTGACTTATGCATTTGTTTGAAGGTTTGGGTGATCATAATATTCTCGAGATCTCTATAGGTTAACTGATAGGGTTGCACAAGAATGAAGATGTTAGAATCTGTTATTCGTAGTTTTTATTATTACCTCTAGCTGTAGCATAAGCCTTCTTTCAAAACCTTATCAGATCACTTAATAGTTACTGCTGTACCATAACCTAAAAATTCTCAGTGAGAAAGATACCATGTCACAGGGCTAGCACTGAGATCTTTTTATTTATGTCCTAATATAGGTGCTGGAATGGTGTAGAGAGTAGTAGCAAAGTTTGGCTTTTGATTGAGAGAAGTATGCTAGGTTGGAAATAAAAGTCAGATTTGAGTTTGTAGTGAGCTGTGGATTTTCGCAGAGTTACAGACGCCATAGTACTCATTATTAGCACATTATAAAAATCTGTTTATTGTGTTGCATTAGTTTGGAGATATTAAAGTTTTGTTAATGGACTAACAGTGGACTTTTCCATCTGCAGATTATACTGAATGACCAGCAGAGGGAGTGATGCCGTAGACCATTTCTCTGCGATGCTGAGACCAAAAAAAAAAAGAAAGCGTCCTCAGCCTTCGGCTTCCATTATCAATTTACATGGTAGGTGAAACTCTCATTTAATCCCTTTGCTTGTCATTAGAAGGAGTTCATAGCATCTGACGGCTCTTGGCACCTTTGAGGCTGCAATGAGTTGTCTTCTGTTAGAGCGATTGACTTACTTTCAAATGGGGGAAGCTTATTTATCCTGCCTCCCTGCACTCTGTATGTGGCGCTCTGATACTCAACATGGAGTGCTCTTTCAGATACTCTGTGTTCTGGTCACTCCAGCCCACTTTCAAAAGGGGAGCCCAGTACTTTCAATGGTGCAGAGTACTTTCCCATTACACTTCCTACTTCCGTTGCAGTCATAATAACCGATAGTTAACCAGAGCAGACTTGCTGAAGTCTCATTGTCCTGTGTTATGGTCACCCAGGGCGATTTGTCATGAGGTGCTCTGACATCATAAAGCTACAGCATGGTGTCATCTGACATGAGAGCAAGCAACAGGATGCCTTTTTCATGGAATTGAAATGGGTAGCAGGCTAGACAGGATGTGCAGGTGAAGACAAAGATGGTAACATGAATAAACTCAGGCATTAGTTGACTTATGCATTTGTTTGAAGGTTTGGGTGATCATAATATTCTCGAGATCTCTATAGGTTAACTGATAGGGTTGCACAAGAATGAAGATGTTAGAATCTGTTATTCGTAGTTTTTATTATTACCTCTAGCTGTAGCATAAGCCTTCTTTCAAAACCTTATCAGATCACTTAATAGTTACTGCTGTACCATAACCTAAAAATTCTCAGTGAGAAAGATACCATGTCACAGGGCTAGCACTGAGATCTTTTTATTTATGTCCTAATATAGGTGCTGGAATGGTGTAGAGAGTAGTAGCAAAGTTTGGCTTTTGATTGAGAGAAGTATGCTAGGTTGGAAATAAAAGTCAGATTTGAGTTTGTAGTGAGCTGTGGATTTTCGCAGAGTTACAGACGCCATAGTACTCATTATTAGCACATTATAAAAATCTGTTTATTGTGTTGCATTAGTTTGGAGATATTCAAGTTCTGTTAATGGACTAACAGTGGACTTTTCCATCTGCAGATTATACTGAATGACCAGCAGAGGGAGTGATGCCGTAGACCATTTCTCTGCGATGCCGAGACCAAAAAAAAAAAGAAAGCGTCCTCAGCCTTCGGCTTCCATTATCAATTTACATGGTACGTGAAACTCTCATTTAATTGCTTTGCTTGTCATTAGAAGGAGTTCATAGCATCTGACGGCTCTTGGCACCTTTGAGGCTGCAATGAGTTGTCTTCTGTTAGAGCGATTGACTTGCTTTCAAATGGGGGAAGCTTATTTATCCTGCCTCCCTGCACTCTGTATGTGGCGCTCTGATACTCAACATGGAGTGCTCTTTCAGATACTCTGTGTTCTGGTCACTCCAGCCCACTTTCAAAAGGGGAGCCCAGTACTTTCAATGGTGCAGAGTACTTTCCCATTACACTTCCTACTTCCGTTGCAGTCATAATAACCGATAGTTAACCAGAGCAGACTTGCTGAAGTCTCATTGTCCTGTGTTATGGTCACCCAGGGCGATTTGTCATGAGGTGCTCTGACATCATAAAGCTACAGCATGGTGTCATCTGACATGAGAGCAAGCAATAGGATGCCTTTTTCATGGAATTGAAATGGGTAGCAGGCTAGACAGGATGTGCAGGTGAAGACAAAGATGGTAACATGAATAAACTCAGGCATTAGTTGACTTATGCATTTGTTTGAAGGTTTGGGTGATCATAATATTCTCGAGATCTCTATAGGTTAACTGATAGGGTTGCACAAGAATGAAGATGTTAGAATCTGTTATTCGTAGTTTTTATTATTACCTCTAGCTGTAGCATAAGCCTTCTTTCAAAACCTTATCAGATCACTTAATAGTTACTGCTGTACCATAACCTAAAAATTCTCAGTGAGAAAGATACCATGTCACAGGGCTAGCACTGAGATCTTTTTATTTATGTCCTAATATAGGTGCTGGAATGGTGTAGAGAGTAGTAGCAAAGTTTGGCTTTTGATTGAGAGAAGTATGCTAGGTTGGAAATAAAAGTCAGATTTGAGTTTGTAGTGAGCTGTGGATTTTCGCAGAGTTACAGACGCCATAGTACTCATTATTAGCACATTATAAAAATCTGTTTATTGTGTTGCATTAGTTTGGAGATATTAAAGTTTTGTTAATGGACTAACAGTGGACTTTTCCATCTGCAGATTATACTGAATGACCAGCAGAGGGAGTGATGCCGTAGACCATTTCTCTGCGATGCTGAGACCAAAAAAAAAAAGAAAGCGTCCTCAGCCTTCGGCTTCCATTATCAATTTACATGGTAGGTGAAACTCTCATTTAATCCCTTTGCTTGTCATTAGAAGGAGTTCATAGCATCTGACGGCTCTTGGCACCTTTGAGGCTGCAATGAGTTGTCTTCTGTTAGAGCGATTGACTTACTTTCAAATGGGGGAAGCTTATTTATCCTGCCTCCCTGCACTCTGTATGTGGCGCTCTGATACTCAACATGGAGTGCTCTTTCAGATACTCTGTGTTCTGGTCACTCCAGCCCACTTTCAAAAGGGGAGCCCAGTACTTTCAATGGTGCAGAGTACTTTCCCATTACACTTCCTACTTCCGTTGCAGTCATAATAACCGATAGTTAACCAGAGCAGACTTGCTGAAGTCTCATTGTCCTGTGTTATGGTCACCCAGGGCGATTTGTCATGAGGTGCTCTGACATCATAAAGCTACAGCATGGTGTCATCTGACATGAGAGCAAGCAACAGGATGCCTTTTTCATGGAATTGAAATGGGTAGCAGGCTAGACAGGATGTGCAGGTGAAGACAAAGATGGTAACATGAATAAACTCAGGCATTAGTTGACTTATGCATTTGTTTGAAGGTTTGGGTGATCATAATATTCTCGAGATCTCTATAGGTTAACTGATAGGGTTGCACAAGAATGAAGATGTTAGAATCTGTTATTCGTAGTTTTTATTATTACCTCTAGCTGTAGCATAAGCCTTCTTTCAAAACCTTATCAGATCACTTAATAGTTACTGCTGTACCATAACCTAAAAATTCTCAGTGAGAAAGATACCATGTCACAGGGCTAGCACTGAGATCTTTTTATTTATGTCCTAATATAGGTGCTGGAATGGTGTAGAGAGTAGTAGCAAAGTTTGGCTTTTGATTGAGAGAAGTATGCTAGGTTGGAAATAAAAGTCAGATTTGAGTTTGTAGTGAGCTGTGGATTTTCGCAGAGTTACAGACGCCATAGTACTCATTATTAGCACATTATAAAAATCTGTTTATTGTGTTGCATTAGTTTGGAGATATTCAAGTTCTGTTAATGGACTAACAGTGGACTTTTCCATCTGCAGATTATACTGAATGACCAGCAGAGGGAGTGATGCCGTAGACCATTTCTCTGCGATGCCGAGACCAAAAAAAAAAAGAAAGCGTCCTCAGCCTTCGGCTTCCATTATCAATTTACATGGTACGTGAAACTCTCATTTAATTGCTTTGCTTGTCATTAGAAGGAGTTCATAGCATCTGACGGCTCTTGGCACCTTTGAGGCTGCAATGAGTTGTCTTCTGTTAGAGCGATTGACTTGCTTTCAAATGGGGGAAGCTTATTTATCCTGCCTCCCTGCACTCTGTATGTGGCGCTCTGATACTCAACATGGAGTGCTCTTTCAGATACTCTGTGTTCTGGTCACTCCAGCCCACTTTCAAAAGGGGAGCCCAGTACTTTCAATGGTGCAGAGTACTTTCCCATTACACTTCCTACTTCCGTTGCAGTCATAATAACCGATAGTTAACCAGAGCAGACTTGCTGAAGTCTCATTGTCCTGTGTTATGGTCACCCAGGGCGATTTGTCATGAGGTGCTCTGACATCATAAAGCTACAGCATGGTGTCATCTGACATGAGAGCAAGCAATAGGATGCCTTTTTCATGGAATTGAAATGGGTAGCAGGCTAGACAGGATGTGCAGGTGAAGACAAAGATGGTAACATGAATAAACTCAGGCATTAGTTGACTTATGCATTTGTTTGAAGGTTTGGGTGATCATAATATTCTCGAGATCTCTATAGGTTAACTGATAGGGTTGCACAAGAATGAAGATGTTAGAATCTGTTATTCGTAGTTTTTATTATTACCTCTAGCTGTAGCATAAGCCTTCTTTCAAAACCTTATCAGATCACTTAATAGTTACTGCTGTACCATAACCTAAAAATTCTCAGTGAGAAAGATACCATGTCACAGGGCTAGCACTGAGATCTTTTTATTTATGTCCTAATATAGGTGCTGGAATGGTGTAGAGAGTAGTAGCAAAGTTTGGCTTTTGATTGAGAGAAGTATGCTAGGTTGGAAATAAAAGTCAGATTTGAGTTTGTAGTGAGCTGTGGATTTTCGCAGAGTTACAGACGCCATAGTACTCATTATTAGCACATTATAAAAATCTGTTTATTGTGTTGCATTAGTTTGGAGATATTAAAGTTTTGTTAATGGACTAACAGTGGACTTTTCCATCTGCAGATTATACTGAATGACCAGCAGAGGGAGTGATGCCGTAGACCATTTCTCTGCGATGCTGAGACCAAAAAAAAAAAGAAAGCGTCCTCAGCCTTCGGCTTCCATTATCAATTTACATGGTAGGTGAAACTCTCATTTAATCCCTTTGCTTGTCATTAGAAGGAATTCATAGCATCTGACGGCTCTTGGCACCTTTGAGGCTGCAATGAGTTGTCTTCTGTTAGAGCGATTGACTTGCTTTCAAATGGGGGAAGCTTATTTATCCTGCCTCCCTGCACTCTGTATGTGGCGCTCTGATACTCAACATGGAGTGCTCTTTCAGATACTCTGTGTTCTGGTCACTCCAGCCCACTTTCAAAAGGGGAGCCCAGTACTTTCAATGGTGCAGAGTACTTTCCCATTACACTTCCTACTTCCGTTGCAGTCATAATAACCGATAGTTAACCAGAGCAGACTTGCTGAAGTCTCATTGTCCTGTGTTATGGTCACCCAGGGCGATTTGTCATGAGGTGCTCTGACATCATAAAGCTACAGCATGGTGTCATCTGACATGAGAGCAAGCAACAGGATGCCTTTTTCATGGAATTGAAATGGGTAGCAGGCTAGACAGGATGTGCAGGTGAAGACAAAGATGGTAACATGAATAAACTCAGGCATTAGTTGACTTATGCATTTGTTTGAAGGTTTGGGTGATCATAATATTCTCGAGATCTCTATAGGTTAACTGATAGGGTTGCACAAGAATGAAGATGTTAGAATCTGTTATTCGTAGTTTTTATTATTACCTCTAGCTGTAGCATAAGCCTTCTTTCAAAACCTTATCAGATCACTTAATAGTTACTGCTGTACCATAACCTAAAAATTCTCAGTGAGAAAGATACCATGTCACAGGGCTAGCACTGAGATCTTTTTATTTATGTCCTAGATAGGTGCTGGAATGGTGTAGAGAGTAGTAGCAAAGTTTGGCTTTTGATTGAGAGAAGTATGCTAGGTTGGAAATAAAAGTCAGATTTGAGTTTGTAGTGAGCTGTGGCGTTTCGCAGAGTTACAGACGCCATAGTACTCATTATTAGCACATTATAAAAATCTGTTTATTGTGTTGCATTAGTTTGGAGATATTAAAGTTTTGTTAATGGACTAACAGTGGACTTTTCCATCTGCAGATTATACTGAATGACCAGCAGAGGGAGTGATGCCGTAGACCATTTCTCTGCGATGCTGAGACCAAAAAAAAAAAGAAAGCGTCCTCAGCCTTCGGCTTCCATTATCAATTTACATGGTAGGTGAAACTCTCATTTAATCCCTTTGCTTGTCATTAGAAGGAGTTCATAGCATCTGACGGCTCTTGGCACCTTTGAGGCTGCAATGAGTTGTCTTCTGTTAGAGCGATTGACTTACTTTCAAATGGGGGAAGCTTATTTATCCTGCCTCCCTGCACTCTGTATGTGGCGCTCTGATACTCAACATGGAGTGCTCTTTCAGATACTCTGTGTTCTGGTCACTCCAGCCCACTTTCAAAAGGGGAGCCCAGTACTTTCAATGGTGCAGAGTACTTTCCCATTACACTTCCTACTTCCGTTGCAGTCATAATAACCGATAGTTAACCAGAGCAGACTTGCTGAAGTCTCATTGTCCTGTGTTATGGTCACCCAGGGCGATTTGTCATGAGGTGCTCTGACATCATAAAGCTACAGCATGGTGTCATCTGACATGAGAGCAAGCAACAGGATGCCTTTTTCATGGAATTGAAATGGGTAGCAGGCTAGACAGGATGTGCAGGTGAAGACAAAGATGGTAACATGAATAAACTCAGGCATTAGTTGACTTATGCATTTGTTTGAAGGTTTGGGTGATCATAATATTCTCGAGATCTCTATAGGTTAACTGATAGGGTTGCACAAGAATGAAGATGTTAGAATCTGTTATTCGTAGTTTTTATTATTACCTCTAGCTGTAGCATAAGCCTTCTTTCAAAACCTTATCAGATCACTTAATAGTTACTGCTGTACCATAACCTAAAAATTCTCAGTGAGAAAGATACCATGTCACAGGGCTAGCACTGAGATCTTTTTATTTATGTCCTAATATAGGTGCTGGAATGGTGTAGAGAGTAGTAGCAAAGTTTGGCTTTTGATTGAGAGAAGTATGCTAGGTTGGAAATAAAAGTCAGATTTGAGTTTGTAGTGAGCTGTGGATTTTCGCAGAGTTACAGACGCCATAGTACTCATTATTAGCACATTATAAAAATCTGTTTATTGTGTTGCATTAGTTTGGAGATATTCAAGTTCTGTTAATGGACTAACAGTGGACTTTTCCATCTGCAGATTATACTGAATGACCAGCAGAGGGAGTGATGCCGTAGACCATTTCTCTGCGATGCCGAGACCAAAAAAAAAAAGAAAGCGTCCTCAGCCTTCGGCTTCCATTATCAATTTACATGGTACGTGAAACTCTCATTTAATTGCTTTGCTTGTCATTAGAAGGAGTTCATAGCATCTGACGGCTCTTGGCACCTTTGAGGCTGCAATGAGTTGTCTTCTGTTAGAGCGATTGACTTGCTTTCAAATGGGGGAAGCTTATTTATCCTGCCTCCCTGCACTCTGTATGTGGCGCTCTGATACTCAACATGGAGTGCTCTTTCAGATACTCTGTGTTCTGGTCACTCCAGCCCACTTTCAAAAGGGGAGCCCAGTACTTTCAATGGTGCAGAGTACTTTCCCATTACACTTCCTACTTCCGTTGCAGTCATAATAACCGATAGTTAACCAGAGCAGACTTGCTGAAGTCTCATTGTCCTGTGTTATGGTCACCCAGGGCGATTTGTCATGAGGTGCTCTGACATCATAAAGCTACAGCATGGTGTCATCTGACATGAGAGCAAGCAATAGGATGCCTTTTTCATGGAATTGAAATGGGTAGCAGGCTAGACAGGATGTGCAGGTGAAGACAAAGATGGTAACATGAATAAACTCAGGCATTAGTTGACTTATGCATTTGTTTGAAGGTTTGGGTGATCATAATATTCTCGAGATCTCTATAGGTTAACTGATAGGGTTGCACAAGAATGAAGATGTTAGAATCTGTTATTCGTAGTTTTTATTATTACCTCTAGCTGTAGCATAAGCCTTCTTTCAAAACCTTATCAGATCACTTAATAGTTACTGCTGTACCATAACCTAAAAATTCTCAGTGAGAAAGATACCATGTCACAGGGCTAGCACTGAGATCTTTTTATTTATGTCCTAATATAGGTGCTGGAATGGTGTAGAGAGTAGTAGCAAAGTTTGGCTTTTGATTGAGAGAAGTATGCTAGGTTGGAAATAAAAGTCAGATTTGAGTTTGTAGTGAGCTGTGGATTTTCGCAGAGTTACAGACGCCATAGTACTCATTATTAGCACATTATAAAAATCTGTTTATTGTGTTGCATTAGTTTGGAGATATTAAAGTTTTGTTAATGGACTAACAGTGGACTTTTCCATCTGCAGATTATACTGAATGACCAGCAGAGGGAGTGATGCCGTAGACCATTTCTCTGCGATGCTGAGACCAAAAAAAAAAAGAAAGCGTCCTCAGCCTTCGGCTTCCATTATCAATTTACATGGTAGGTGAAACTCTCATTTAATCCCTTTGCTTGTCATTAGAAGGAGTTCACAGCATCTGACGGCTCTTGGCACCTTTGAGGCTGCAATGAGTTGTCTTCTGTTAGAGCGATTGACTTACTTTCAAATGGGGGAAGCTTATTTATCCTGCCTCCCTGCACTCTGTATGTGGCGCTCTGATACTCAACATGGAGTGCTCTTTCAGATACTCTGTGTTCTGGTCACTCCAGCCCACTTTCAAAAGGGGAGCCCAGTACTTTCAATGGTGCAGAGTACTTTCCCATTACACTTCCTACTTCCGTTGCAGTCATAATAACCGATAGTTAACCAGAGCAGACTTGCTGAAGTCTCATTGTCCTGTGTTATGGTCACCCAGGGCGATTTGTCATGAGGTGCTCTGACATCATAAAGCTACAGCATGGTGTCATCTGACATGAGAGCAAGCAACAGGATGCCTTTTTCATGGAATTGAAATGGGTAGCAGGCTAGACAGGATGTGCAGGTGAAGACAAAGATGGTAACATGAATAAACTCAGGCATTAGTTGACTTATGCATTTGTTTGAAGGTTTGGGTGATCATAATATTCTCGAGATCTCTATAGGTTAACTGATAGGGTTGCACAAGAATGAAGATGTTAGAATCTGTTATTCGTAGTTTTTATTATTACCTCTAGCTGTAGCATAAGCCTTCTTTCAAAACCTTATCAGATCACTTAATAGTTACTGCTGTACCATAACCTAAAAATTCTCAGTGAGAAAGATACCATGTCACAGGGCTAGCACTGAGATCTTTTTATTTATGTCCTAATATAGGTGCTGGAATGGTGTAGAGAGTAGTAGCAAAGTTTGGCTTTTGATTGAGAGAAGTATGCTAGGTTGGAAATAAAAGTCAGATTTGAGTTTGTAGTGAGCTGTGGATTTTCGCAGAGTTACAGACGCCATAGTACTCATTATTAGCACATTATAAAAATCTGTTTATTGTGTTGCATTAGTTTGGAGATATTCAAGTTCTGTTAATGGACTAACAGTGGACTTTTCCATCTGCAGATTATACTGAATGACCAGCAGAGGGAGTGATGCCGTAGACCATTTCTCTGCGATGCCGAGACCAAAAAAAAAAAGAAAGCGTCCTCAGCCTTCGGCTTCCATTATCAATTTACATGGTACGTGAAACTCTCATTTAATTGCTTTGCTTGTCATTAGAAGGAGTTCATAGCATCTGACGGCTCTTGGCACCTTTGAGGCTGCAATGAGTTGTCTTCTGTTAGAGCGATTGACTTGCTTTCAAATGGGGGAAGCTTATTTATCCTGCCTCCCTGCACTCTGTATGTGGCGCTCTGATACTCAACATGGAGTGCTCTTTCAGATACTCTGTGTTCTGGTCACTAAAGCCCACTTTCAAAAGGGGAGCCCAGTACTTTCAATGGTGCAGAGTACTTTCCCATTACACTTCCTACTTCCGTTGCAGTCATAATAACCGATAGTTAACCAGAGCAGACTTGCTGAAGTCTCATTGTCCTGTGTTATGGTCACCCAGGGCGATTTGTCATGAGGTGCTCTGACATCATAAAGCTACAGCATGGTGTCATCTGACATGAGAGCAAGCAACAGGATGCCTTTTTCATGGAATTGAAATGGGTAGCAGGCTAGACAGGATGTGCAGGTGAAGACAAAGATGGTAACATGAATAAACTCAGGCATTAGTTGACTTATGCATTTGTTTGAAGGTTTGGGTGATCATAATATTCTCGAGATCTCTATAGGTTAACTGATAGGGTTGCACAAGAATGAAGATGTTAGAATCTGTTATTCGTAGTTTTTATTATTACCTCTAGCTGTAGCATAAGCCTTCTTTCAAAACCTTATCAGATCACTTAATAGTTACTGCTGTACCATAACCTAAAAATTCTCAGTGAGAAAGATACCATGTCACAGGGCTAGCACTGAGATCTTTTTATTTATGTCCTAATATAGGTGCTGGAATGGTGTAGAGAGTAGTAGCAAAGTTTGGCTTTTGATTGAGAGAAGTATGCTAGGTTGGAAATAAAAGTCAGATTTGAGTTTGTAGTGAGCTGTGGATTTTCGCAGAGTTACAGACGCCATAGTACTCATTATTAGCACATTATAAAAATCTGTTTATTGTGTTGCATTAGTTTGGAGATATTCAAGTTCTGTTAATGGACTAACAGTGGACTTTTCCATCTGCAGATTATACTGAATGACCAGCAGAGGGAGTGATGCCGTAGACCATTTCTCTGCGATGCCGAGACCAAAAAAAAAAAGAAAGCGTCCTCAGCCTTCGGCTTCCATTATCAATTTACATGGTACGTGAAACTCTCATTTAATTGCTTTGCTTGTCATTAGAAGGAGTTCATAGCATCTGACGGCTCTTGGCACCTTTGAGGCTGCAATGAGTTGTCTTCTGTTAGAGCGATTGACTTGCTTTCAAATGGGGGAAGCTTATTTATCCTGCCTCCCTGCACTCTGTATGTGGCGCTCTGATACTCAACATGGAGTGCTCTTTCAGATACTCTGTGTTCTGGTCACTCCAGCCCACTTTCAAAAGGGGAGCCCAGTACTTTCAATGGTGCAGAGTACTTTCCCATTACACTTCCTACTTCCGTTGCAGTCATAATAACCGATAGTTAACCAGAGCAGACTTGCTGAAGTCTCATTGTCCTGTGTTATGGTCACCCAGGGCGATTTGTCATGAGGTGCTCTGACATCATAAAGCTACAGCATGGTGTCATCTGACATGAGAGCAAGCAACAGGATGCCTTTTTCATGGAATTGAAATGGGTAGCAGGCTAGACAGGATGTGCAGGTGAAGACAAAGATGGTAACATGAATAAACTCAGGCATTAGTTGACTTATGCATTTGTTTGAAGGTTTGGGTGATCATAATATTCTCGAGATCTCTATAGGTTAACTGATAGGGTTGCACAAGAATGAAGATGTTAGAATCTGTTATTCGTAGTTTTTATTATTACCTCTAGCTGTAGCATAAGCCTTCTTTCAAAACCTTATCAGATCACTTAATAGTTACTGCTGTACCATAACCTAAAAATTCTCAGTGAGAAAGATACCATGTCACAGGGCTAGCACTGAGATCTTTTTATTTATGTCCTAGATAGGTGCTGGAATGGTGTAGAGAGTAGTAGCAAAGTTTGGCTTTTGATTGAGAGAAGTATGCTAGGTTGGAAATAAAAGTCAGATTTGAGTTTGTAGTGAGCTGTGGATTTTCGCAGAGTTACAGACGCCATAGTACTCATTATTAGCACATTATAAAAATCTGTTTATTGTGTTGCATTAGTTTGGAGATATTAAAGTTTTGTTAATGGACTAACAGTGGACTTTTCCATCTGCAGATTATACTGAATGACCAGCAGAGGGAGTGATGCCGTAGACCATTTCTCTGCGATGCTGAGACCAAAAAAAAAAAGAAAGCGTCCTCAGCCTTCGGCTTCCATTATCAATTTACATGGTAGGTGAAACTCTCATTTAATCCCTTTGCTTGTCATTAGAAGGAGTTCATAGCATCTGACGGCTCTTGGCACCTTTGAGGCTGCAATGAGTTGTCTTCTGTTAGAGCGATTGACTTACTTTCAAATGGGGGAAGCTTATTTATCCTGCCTCCCTGCACTCTGTATGTGGCGCTCTGATACTCAACATGGAGTGCTCTTTCAGATACTCTGTGTTCTGGTCACTAAAGCCCACTTTCAAAAGGGGAGCCCAGTACTTTCAATGGTGCAGAGTACTTTCCCATTACACTTCCTACTTCCGTTGCAGTCATAATAACCGATAGTTAACCAGAGCAGACTTGCTGAAGTCTCATTGTCCTGTGTTATGGTCACCCAGGGCGATTTGTCATGAGGTGCTCTGACATCATAAAGCTACAGCATGGTGTCATCTGACATGAGAGCAAGCAACAGGATGCCTTTTTCATGGAATTGAAATGGGTAGCAGGCTAGACAGGATGTGCAGGTGAAGACAAAGATGGTAACATGAATAAACTCAGGCATTAGTTGACTTATGCATTTGTTTGAAGGTTTGGGTGATCATAATATTCTCGAGATCTCTATAGGTTAACTGATAGGGTTGCACAAGAATGAAGATGTTAGAATCTGTTATTCGTAGTTTTTATTATTACCTCTAGCTGTAGCATAAGCCTTCTTTCAAAACCTTATCAGATCACTTAATAGTTACTGCTGTACCATAACCTAAAAATTCTCAGTGAGAAAGATACCATGTCACAGGGCTAGCACTGAGATCTTTTTATTTATGTCCTAATATAGGTGCTGGAATGGTGTAGAGAGTAGTAGCAAAGTTTGGCTTTTGATTGAGAGAAGTATGCTAGGTTGGAAATAAAAGTCAGATTTGAGTTTGTAGTGAGCTGTGGATTTTCGCAGAGTTACAGACGCCATAGTACTCATTATTAGCACATTATAAAAATCTGTTTATTGTGTTGCATTAGTTTGGAGATATTCAAGTTCTGTTAATGGACTAACAGTGGACTTTTCCATCTGCAGATTATACTGAATGACCAGCAGAGGGAGTGATGCCGTAGACCATTTCTCTGCGATGCCGAGACCAAAAAAAAAAAGAAAGCGTCCTCAGCCTTCGGCTTCCATTATCAATTTACATGGTACGTGAAACTCTCATTTAATTGCTTTGCTTGTCATTAGAAGGAGTTCATAGCATCTGACGGCTCTTGGCACCTTTGAGGCTGCAATGAGTTGTCTTCTGTTAGAGCGATTGACTTGCTTTCAAATGGGGGAAGCTTATTTATCCTGCCTCCCTGCACTCTGTATGTGGCGCTCTGATACTCAACATGGAGTGCTCTTTCAGATACTCTGTGTTCTGGTCACTCCAGCCCACTTTCAAAAGGGGAGCCCAGTACTTTCAATGGTGCAGAGTACTTTCCCATTACACTTCCTACTTCCGTTGCAGTCATAATAACCGATAGTTAACCAGAGCAGACTTGCTGAAGTCTCATTGTCCTGTGTTATGGTCACCCAGGGCGATTTGTCATGAGGTGCTCTGACATCATAAAGCTACAGCATGGTGTCATCTGACATGAGAGCAAGCAATAGGATGCCTTTTTCATGGAATTGAAATGGGTAGCAGGCTAGACAGGATGTGCAGGTGAAGACAAAGATGGTAACATGAATAAACTCAGGCATTAGTTGACTTATGCATTTGTTTGAAGGTTTGGGTGATCATAATATTCTCGAGATCTCTATAGGTTAACTGATAGGGTTGCACAAGAATGAAGATGTTAGAATCTGTTATTCGTAGTTTTTATTATTACCTCTAGCTGTAGCATAAGCCTTCTTTCAAAACCTTATCAGATCACTTAATAGTTACTGCTGTACCATAACCTAAAAATTCTCAGTGAGAAAGATACCATGTCACAGGGCTAGCACTGAGATCTTTTTATTTATGTCCTAATATAGGTGCTGGAATGGTGTAGAGAGTAGTAGCAAAGTTTGGCTTTTGATTGAGAGAAGTATGCTAGGTTGGAAATAAAAGTCAGATTTGAGTTTGTAGTGAGCTGTGGATTTTCGCAGAGTTACAGACGCCATAGTACTCATTATTAGCACATTATAAAAATCTGTTTATTGTGTTGCATTAGTTTGGAGATATTAAAGTTTTGTTAATGGACTAACAGTGGACTTTTCCATCTGCAGATTATACTGAATGACCAGCAGAGGGAGTGATGCCGTAGACCATTTCTCTGCGATGCTGAGACCAAAAAAAAAAAGAAAGCGTCCTCAGCCTTCGGCTTCCATTATCAATTTACATGGTAGGTGAAACTCTCATTTAATCCCTTTGCTTGTCATTAGAAGGAATTCATAGCATCTGACGGCTCTTGGCACCTTTGAGGCTGCAATGAGTTGTCTTCTGTTAGAGCGATTGACTTACTTTCAAATGGGGGAAGCTTATTTATCCTGCCTCCCTGCACTCTGTATGTGGCGCTCTGATACTCAACATGGAGTGCTCTTTCAGATACTCTGTGTTCTGGTCACTAAAGCCCACTTTCAAAAGGGGAGCCCAGTACTTTCAATGGTGCAGAGTACTTTCCCATTACACTTCCTACTTCCGTTGCAGTCATAATAACCGATAGTTAACCAGAGCAGACTTGCTGAAGTCTCATTGTCCTGTGTTATGGTCACCCAGGGCGATTTGTCATGAGGTGCTCTGACATCATAAAGCTACAGCATGGTGTCATCTGACATGAGAGCAAGCAACAGGATGCCTTTTTCATGGAATTGAAATGGGTAGCAGGCTAGACAGGATGTGCAGGTGAAGACAAAGATGGTAACATGAATAAACTCAGGCATTAGTTGACTTATGCATTTGTTTGAAGGTTTGGGTGATTATAATATTCTCGAGATCTCTATAGGTTAACTGATAGGGTTGCACAAGAATGAAGATGTTAGAATCTGTTATTCGTAGTTTTTATTATTACCTCTAGCTGTAGCATAAGCCTTCTTTCAAAACCTTATCAGATCACTTAATAGTTACTGCTGTACCATAACCTAAAAATTCTCAGTGAGAAAGATACCATGTCACAGGGCTAGCACTGAGATCTTTTTATTTATGTCCTAATATAGGTGCTGGAATGGTGTAGAGAGTAGTAGCAAAGTTTGGCTTTTGATTGAGAGAAGTATGCTAGGTTGGAAATAAAAGTCAGATTTGAGTTTGTAGTGAGCTGTGGATTTTCGCAGAGTTACAGACGCCATAGTACTCATTATTAGCACATTATAAAAATCTGTTTATTGTGTTGCATTAGTTTGGAGATATTCAAGTTCTGTTAATGGACTAACAGTGGACTTTTCCATCTGCAGATTATACTGAATGACCAGCAGAGGGAGTGATGCCGTAGACCATTTCTCTGCGATGCCGAGACCAAAAAAAAAAAGAAAGCGTCCTCAGCCTTCGGCTTCCATTATCAATTTACATGGTACGTGAAACTCTCATTTAATTGCTTTGCTTGTCATTAGAAGGAGTTCATAGCATCTGACGGCTCTTGGCACCTTTGAGGCTGCAATGAGTTGTCTTCTGTTAGAGCGATTGACTTGCTTTCAAATGGGGGAAGCTTATTTATCCTGCCTCCCTGCACTCTGTATGTGGCGCTCTGATACTCAACATGGAGTGCTCTTTCAGATACTCTGTGTTCTGGTCACTCCAGCCCACTTTCAAAAGGGGAGCCCAGTACTTTCAATGGTGCAGAGTACTTTCCCATTACACTTCCTACTTCCGTTGCAGTCATAATAACCGATAGTTAACCAGAGCAGACTTGCTGAAGTCTCATTGTCCTGTGTTATGGTCACCCAGGGCGATTTGTCATGAGGTGCTCTGACATCATAAAGCTACAGCATGGTGTCATCTGACATGAGAGCAAGCAATAGGATGCCTTTTTCATGGAATTGAAATGGGTAGCAGGCTAGACAGGATGTGCAGGTGAAGACAAAGATGGTAACATGAATAAACTCAGGCATTAGTTGACTTATGCATTTGTTTGAAGGTTTGGGTGATCATAATATTCTCGAGATCTCTATAGGTTAACTGATAGGGTTGCACAAGAATGAAGATGTTAGAATCTGTTATTCGTAGTTTTTATTATTACCTCTAGCTGTAGCATAAGCCTTCTTTCAAAACCTTATCAGATCACTTAATAGTTACTGCTGTACCATAACCTAAAAATTCTCAGTGAGAAAGATACCATGTCACAGGGCTAGCACTGAGATCTTTTTATTTATGTCCTAATATAGGTGCTGGAATGGTGTAGAGAGTAGTAGCAAAGTTTGGCTTTTGATTGAGAGAAGTATGCTAGGTTGGAAATAAAAGTCAGATTTGAGTTTGTAGTGAGCTGTGGATTTTCGCAGAGTTACAGACGCCATAGTACTCATTATTAGCACATTATAAAAATCTGTTTATTGTGTTGCATTAGTTTGGAGATATTAAAGTTTTGTTAATGGACTAACAGTGGACTTTTCCATCTGCAGATTATACTGAATGACCAGCAGAGGGAGTGATGCCGTAGACCATTTCTCTGCGATGCTGAGACCAAAAAAAAAAAGAAAGCGTCCTCAGCCTTCGGCTTCCATTATCAATTTACATGGTAGGTGAAACTCTCATTTAATCCCTTTGCTTGTCATTAGAAGGAGTTCATAGCATCTGACGGCTCTTGGCACCTTTGAGGCTGCAATGAGTTGTCTTCTGTTAGAGCGATTGACTTACTTTCAAATGGGGGAAGCTTATTTATCCTGCCTCCCTGCACTCTGTATGTGGCGCTCTGATACTCAACATGGAGTGCTCTTTCAGATACTCTGTGTTCTGGTCACTAAAGCCCACTTTCAAAAGGGGAGCCCAGTACTTTCAATGGTGCAGAGTACTTTCCCATTACACTTCCTACTTCCGTTGCAGTCATAATAACCGATAGTTAACCAGAGCAGACTTGCTGAAGTCTCATTGTCCTGTGTTATGGTCACCCAGGGCGATTTGTCATGAGGTGCTCTGACATCATAAAGCTACAGCATGGTGTCATCTGACATGAGAGCAAGCAACAGGATGCCTTTTTCATGGAATTGAAATGGGTAGCAGGCTAGACAGGATGTGCAGGTGAAGACAAAGATGGTAACATGAATAAACTCAGGCATTAGTTGACTTATGCATTTGTTTGAAGGTTTGGGTGATCATAATATTCTCGAGATCTCTATAGGTTAACTGATAGGGTTGCACAAGAATGAAGATGTTAGAATCTGTTATTCGTAGTTTTTATTATTACCTCTAGCTGTAGCATAAGCCTTCTTTCAAAACCTTATCAGATCACTTAATAGTTACTGCTGTACCATAACCTAAAAATTCTCAGTGAGAAAGATACCATGTCACAGGGCTAGCACTGAGATCTTTTTATTTATGTCCTAATATAGGTGCTGGAATGGTGTAGAGAGTAGTAGCAAAGTTTGGCTTTTGATTGAGAGAAGTATGCTAGGTTGGAAATAAAAGTCAGATTTGAGTTTGTATTGAGCTGTGGATTTTCGCAGAGTTACAGACGCCATAGTACTCATTATTAGCACATTATAAAAATCTGTTTATTGTGTTGCATTAGTTTGGAGATATTCAAGTTCTGTTAATGGACTAACAGTGGACTTTTCCATCTGCAGATTATACTGAATGACCAGCAGAGGGAGTGATGCCGTAGACCATTTCTCTGCGATGCCGAGACCAAAAAAAAAAAGAAAGCGTCCTCAGCCTTCGGCTTCCATTATCAATTTACATGGTACGTGAAACTCTCATTTAATTGCTTTGCTTGTCATTAGAAGGAGTTCATAGCATCTGACGGCTCTTGGCACCTTTGAGGCTGCAATGAGTTGTCTTCTGTTAGAGCGATTGACTTGCTTTCAAATGGGGGAAGCTTATTTATCCTGCCTCCCTGCACTCTGTATGTGGCGCTCTGATACTCAACATGGAGTGCTCTTTCAGATACTCTGTGTTCTGGTCACTCCAGCCCACTTTCAAAAGGGGAGCCCAGTACTTTCAATGGTGCAGAGTACTTTCCCATTACACTTCCTACTTCCGTTGCAGTCATAATAACCGATAGTTAACCAGAGCAGACTTGCTGAAGTCTCATTGTCCTGTGTTATGGTCACCCAGGGCGATTTGTCATGAGGTGCTCTGACATCATAAAGCTACAGCATGGTGTCATCTGACATGAGAGCAAGCAATAGGATGCCTTTTTCATGGAATTGAAATGGGTAGCAGGCTAGACAGGATGTGCAGGTGAAGACAAAGATGGTAACATGAATAAACTCAGGCATTAGTTGACTTATGCATTTGTTTGAAGGTTTGGGTGATCATAATATTCTCGAGATCTCTATAGGTTAACTGATAGGGTTGCACAAGAATGAAGATGTTAGAATCTGTTATTCGTAGTTTTTATTATTACCTCTAGCTGTAGCATAAGCCTTCTTTCAAAACCTTATCAGATCACTTAATAGTTACTGCTGTACCATAACCTAAAAATTCTCAGTGAGAAAGATACCATGTCACAGGGCTAGCACTGAGATCTTTTTATTTATGTCCTAATATAGGTGCTGGAATGGTGTAGAGAGTAGTAGCAAAGTTTGGCTTTTGATTGAGAGAAGTATGCTAGGTTGGAAATAAAAGTCAGATTTGAGTTTGTAGTGAGCTGTGGATTTTCGCAGAGTTACAGACGCCATAGTACTCATTATTAGCACATTATAAAAATCTGTTTATTGTGTTGCATTAGTTTGGAGATATTCAAGTTCTGTTAATGGACTAACAGTGGACTTTTCCATCTGCAGATTATACTGAATGACCAGCAGAGGGAGTGATGCCGTAGACCATTTCTCTGCGATGCCGAGACCAAAAAAAAAAAGAAAGCGTCCTCAGCCTTCGGCTTCCATTATCAATTTACATGGTACGTGAAACTCTCATTTAATTGCTTTGCTTGTCATTAGAAGGAGTTCATAGCATCTGACGGCTCTTGGCACCTTTGAGGCTGCAATGAGTTGTCTTCTGTTAGAGCGATTGACTTGCTTTCAAATGGGGGAAGCTTATTTATCCTGCCTCCCTGCACTCTGTATGTGGCGCTCTGATACTCAACATGGAGTGCTCTTTCAGATACTCTGTGTTCTGGTCACTCCAGCCCACTTTCAAAAGGGGAGCCCAGTACTTTCAATGGTGCAGAGTACTTTCCCATTACACTTCCTACTTCCGTTGCAGTCATAATAACCGATAGTTAACCAGAGCAGACTTGCTGAAGTCTCATTGTCCTGTGTTATGGTCACCCAGGGCGATTTGTCATGAGGTGCTCTGACATCATAAAGCTACAGCATGGTGTCATCTGACATGAGAGCAAGCAATAGGATGCCTTTTTCATGGAATTGAAATGGGTAGCAGGCTAGACAGGATGTGCAGGTGAAGACAAAGATGGTAACATGAATAAACTCAGGCATTAGTTGACTTATGCATTTGTTTGAAGGTTTGGGTGATCATAATATTCTCGAGATCTCTATAGGTTAACTGATAGGGTTGCACAAGAATGAAGATGTTAGAATCTGTTATTCGTAGTTTTTATTATTACCTCTAGCTGTAGCATAAGCCTTCTTTCAAAACCTTATCAGATCACTTAATAGTTACTGCTGTACCATAACCTAAAAATTCTCAGTGAGAAAGATACCATGTCACAGGGCTAGCACTGAGATCTTTTTATTTATGTCCTAATATAGGTGCTGGAATGGTGTAGAGAGTAGTAGCAAAGTTTGGCTTTTGATTGAGAGAAGTATGCTAGGTTGGAAATAAAAGTCAGATTTGAGTTTGTAGTGAGCTGTGGATTTTCGCAGAGTTACAGACGCCATAGTACTCATTATTAGCACATTATAAAAATCTGTTTATTGTGTTGCATTAGTTTGGAGATATTAAAGTTTTGTTAATGGACTAACAGTGGACTTTTCCATCTGCAGATTATACTGAATGACCAGCAGAGGGAGTGATGCCGTAGACCATTTCTCTGCGATGCTGAGACCAAAAAAAAAAAGAAAGCGTCCTCAGCCTTCGGCTTCCATTATCAATTTACATGGTAGGTGAAACTCTCATTTAATCCCTTTGCTTGTCATTAGAAGGAGTTCATAGCATCTGACGGCTCTTGGCACCTTTGAGGCTGCAATGAGTTGTCTTCTGTTAGAGCGATTGACTTACTTTCAAATGGGGGAAGCTTATTTATCCTGCCTCCCTGCACTCTGTATGTGGCGCTCTGATACTCAACATGGAGTGCTCTTTCAGATACTCTGTGTTCTGGTCACTAAAGCCCACTTTCAAAAGGGGAGCCCAGTACTTTCAATGGTGCAGAGTACTTTCCCATTACACTTCCTACTTCCGTTGCAGTCATAATAACCGATAGTTAACCAGAGCAGACTTGCTGAAGTCTCATTGTCCTGTGTTATGGTCACCCAGGGCGATTTGTCATGAGGTGCTCTGACATCATAAAGCTACAGCATGGTGTCATCTGACATGAGAGCAAGCAACAGGATGCCTTTTTCATGGAATTGAAATGGGTAGCAGGCTAGACAGGATGTGCAGGTGAAGACAAAGATGGTAACATGAATAAACTCAGGCATTAGTTGACTTATGCATTTGTTTGAAGGTTTGGGTGATCATAATATTCTCGAGATCTCTATAGGTTAACTGATAGGGTTGCACAAGAATGAAGATGTTAGAATCTGTTATTCGTAGTTTTTATTATTACCTCTAGCTGTAGCATAAGCCTTCTTTCAAAACCTTATCAGATCACTTAATAGTTACTGCTGTACCATAACCTAAAAATTCTCAGTGAGAAAGATACCATGTCACAGGGCTAGCACTGAGATCTTTTTATTTATGTCCTAATATAGGTGCTGGAATGGTGTAGAGAGTAGTAGCAAAGTTTGGCTTTTGATTGAGAGAAGTATGCTAGGTTGGAAATAAAAGTCAGATTTGAGTTTGTATTGAGCTGTGGATTTTCGCAGAGTTACAGACGCCATAGTACTCATTATTAGCACATTATAAAAATCTGTTTATTGTGTTGCATTAGTTTGGAGATATTCAAGTTCTGTTAATGGACTAACAGTGGACTTTTCCATCTGCAGATTATACTGAATGACCAGCAGAGGGAGTGATGCCGTAGACCATTTCTCTGCGATGCCGAGACCAAAAAAAAAAAGAAAGCGTCCTCAGCCTTCGGCTTCCATTATCAATTTACATGGTACGTGAAACTCTCATTTAATTGCTTTGCTTGTCATTAGAAGGA